>NC_047106.1:139069888-139248221 GCF_902500255.1 Thalassophryne amazonica
ACGGGATTCGAACCTGCATTTTACAAAAGCTCTGATTGTCAGCCAGAAACTTTACCACTGTGCTACTATCACTGGCCTGTAAAAGGTGCGGAAAAATGCCTGAAATCTACAAGGAGATGGACGTATTTAAGAAGAATAAAACCACACTTCATAAAAAACCACCACATTTTATTGAATCCCTCTTATCAAGTGAACAATACAAATATGAACCGTCTATTCCTCTGTAGATGACCCATGGTCACAGATGTATAATCATGAAATGACATGAATGTAGCAGGGTGTTCTTATCATGTTGACATCTATTGGGCAACAGGTGTACTGTTATATGGCTGGGGGGGCCTGGCTGCCTTTTTGTTTCTGTCCTTTGTTTCTCCTTCCAGGTGGCTTGCATTTGGGACTGAGTGGCTGTGTTGCTGAGGTTATCAGGACCTCACCCTGATCACCTGCGGCTCGTCAGGACTCACAGCTGAGGTGCATCTATATGGATTGGAACATGGTGGCATTTAAGACTGGAGTATACAGTGTGTATTTGCCAGAGACTCGACCTTGTGACCAGACGGGTGAGATCGTCGTCTCGGGAGCCATCTCATCATCAGTGGATGCAGAGAACGTCCAGGGTTTGATGCACGGTCTGTGAAAGAGGAGGGGGTGAGGTCTCACGCTCGTCAGCACACTTCCTGAGGTACGTTAGATTTTGTGACTAACATTTATACAGTCAGTAAATGTGGTGTCCCTCACACCTTTATTATATTGAGCTGTATGTTAGTCATGTATCGGCTTCCACTGCAGTGGAGTTTTGTGAACTGGATGTTCCATGCCTGCAGGTTGGGAAGCTGATTCGTAATCAAGCCAGGAAGTGTTTGCTGTTTGTACACCTTTAAGTGTTCTCTCTGTGTGTAGAGTGTGGACTCACATAATGGTTCCTTCTTTCACAGACTCGGTTTGTTGCGGCCACCTGGGGGGTGTCGGCGGGGTCCTTGGGTCCGAACAGCTTCTGGCTCCGGACCATTAGCGCTGCTGGGAGCGCACCACGCCAGACCGCACTTTCTTTTGTTGTATTTTGTATCACTGTTATGTATTAAATTCAGTTAGCCTTTGTACCGTGCTCTGCTTATTTCATACTGGGTCCTTCAAACGCTGGTCGGTTCTCCGAGCTGCGTCCGACACATAACATGTACGAGGCGTTGGAGGCAGCTACGATTTTACACATTTTGCATACGATTCCTGCTTCATGCTCAATCTGACCACATTCGTACTACGTGTGAAGGGGCCCTTAAGTGCATTTGTTTTCAGCAGAAAAGGTTCCCAGTTCAAGGCCATTGTTGACGTTTCATCTCGTGTTTCCGCCTTCCTGACTTTGGTCGGGTCTCTGATCACCGAACATCTTGTACCTCAGGTTGACTTCTGTTCTTGATACAGTTTCTCCTGCAGGATGTGTTCTTCGTGAATGTCCATTTTCAGCTCAATTCATCCTACCTGCCTCAGGTTTGACTGACAGCTGTCACTATATCCATGCATTCAGCCATTATTCATCCATTCATCAAAACGCAGTAAGCCTGGTTATCTGTAACCCAGCTACAGATAATTACTGTTTTCCTTTTTTTATGGTCATTATTGCAAACAGGATGCTACAGTAAGGCAAAGAAGACCAAGTGTGGATGTTGATGGGTGGTCCTTAAGAGGTTGGACACCAGGGTGTCTTCATTGTCAAAGTTGGAACACTTTGGACAAAATAGCGTTTGACTGTTGGCTGAGGGGTAAAAGTGGCACAGCATATTCCAGCCTGGTCCAAAATGTCTCTGCATCTTCTTCCAAGCCGGTGACCTATGCCCGCCTTGACCCTGTCACACTACCCTATAAATAAAGGTGATAAAGCCCAAGAAGCCACAGAGGTGATGTGTTCGTTAAGCCCTTGTAACACAGAAGGCGCGTTTATGGTGTTTAGAGGCGCATGTTGCACTCGTCACTATCCACCACAAACATGCCACTAGTCATCACAAACACGCCAAACAACCCCACATGGACTGAGGCACTTGCCAGGGTGCGATGAACACGATCAAAACACTTGCCACTCAACTTCACTCATTGTGTGGTCGGTCACCCCTTAAGATGGGGACACACTACACAACTTTCACAGTCTTGGCAATTTTGAAAAGACTTGCAGTATACACTAACCGGTGATGCAGGTGTCACTGACCAAATTGTCCCCCCTAAAAATTGCCCTGCCTTCACTCCGCCTTCACTGCACATGCGTCATTTCAGAGCATCACCAGCAATTCACTGATTATCGCCTCTTTTCTGCTTAAAACTGCGTCATTTCTTCTTAAAACTGAGTTTAGAATGATTTAAGAGGTTTTACTTTGTCAGCTGATGGTTAATAATCACATTATTCCCTTTGATCACTTTGGATATAGAGACTTAGACTCACAGAGTCAGACTCTGATGTGCTGCAGTGGCGCTCTCATCGCATCTCCATCTTTTATGATGAAATAATGCTGAATTTATATGATTGTTGTACAAAAGCTTCAGATATCTGTTTGCTGAGATAGATGATGACTGGAGTGCAGTTTGAAGAAGAAATGAGGTTATAATCTGTAAACCGCTGCTAATGACACACGTGCAGTGAAGGCAGGGCGGACTGATTTTTAGGAGGAGCCATTCGGTCAGCGGCACTGGTAACGCGTTAATCTTTCCAAATCAGTAATCACACTGAAGATACTTCTCCAAGTCACTGTGCATTAGATCGTAGCATTAAAACTCCAGTGGGGGGTCGCGTTTTGACTGAGCCACCCACTTCACCCTCTTTCAGCAAACTGTGAGCTGTTCATCTGCGGTTTTGTGCAGCAGCTCTGAGTTGAAAAAACAGCTGTCGTCTCTCAAAGAGCATCGATGGCAGCACATCTCCACTGAGCTTTACAAAGACATTTTCACGCTTTTTTAAAAACTTTGAGCCCCTCTGTGAGTGTCACCGGTAAAAACAACTGAAGACCTGCGATGCGTTAACAAGAAATACTAATGCACCTAAAGTCTCTTTCTGAGAACAAAATGATGTAAAAACTTTCTTCCTGTCATTCTGGCTGTGTTTTCTGCATAAATCTACATTATCCATTGTTCTTGCTCAGATGACAAGCCAGGGGTGAATCCAGATGGGAAGGGGGTGTAGGGGAGATGCGGCCTGCCACAACACCACTAGATTAAAGGTCACATTCTTCATCCTACTAATACTACTCATAATAATAATAATAATAATAATAAGAATTTCAACAACTAAAATGTTTAGAAAGAATTTAAATGTTAGAAAAATGTTAGATAATAGTTACATTCATAAACAATGGAGGTTATAAATTGTAAGTTTTACCATTACAGTGCTGTCAACATTTAAATATGAGGTCAAGAAAGATATTGTTATTTTATTTTTTATAAAAAAGTATTTATGTTCATTGAAGTCAAGAAAGGAGCCTTGTCGAAGTTGGTTTGCCTGATGGTTTGTTTATTAGTCTTGTCAAAGTAATTTGACAAGGCTCTGTTGGTCTGTCTGTTGGTTTGTTTGTTTATATGTTTGTTTGTTAGTTTGCTCACCTTAAATTTGGTGTTTTTCATCTGACTGAGTTGAAATTTGGTCAAAGTATGCAGACTGATGCTGTGTAGAAGCCTATGTTTTTTGGAGTGGTTACAATAATATTTAGCACACATTTGGGAACATAAACAAAAAGTCACCTGGTGGTAAAAACTGGAATGACAGCTTTCTGTTATACAATGGCGACGCCTGGTGACAGAAGTACAGGCGGAGAGCTCTGATCTGAAGCAGTTCTCTTTGTGAAACTTAACACCATCTTCTAGAGCAAAAACAAGCAGCATTTTCTTAATTATCACCATTTTGTCATCATTCCAACAGGCTTCCGTTCAGGTAAAATACTTGTGAAATTTGTCTGGCTTCCTCATTTGCAGTGCGCGCTGTTAAATGCACTGTAAATGTGACAAAAATACACTGTTTTTCACGCCGCAATGGAGCCCTAGAAAAGTGGTCTAAAAATGCCATTTAGATGTACAAAACGTGTGTCAAATACACACGTCTGTGCACGTAACAACACACGGAAAAAAATTGGCGTTCCCTCTGTGATTTAAGGATTTACTTTGTGCACACTGTGTTCCATTGTGTTCCATTTTACTGTTTGGCAAACTATTCTTTTTATTGCATGATCAAATGCATACAAAGTTGATCATACAGTATTATACATAGATATTTATTATGTGAAAATTTGTTGATTTCTTTTGCACAATCGAAGTGTTACAAACGCACACATTTCTTGCTCTTACAGAGGCTCCTAAATAATGATATTAAAATGCCACTGAGTCTGTAAAATGGAGATATTCTTCTAGCTGTTTAATTGTGACGACGACTTAAACTAAAAATAACTAGTCAGTGTTACACTGACTAGTCTTGTCGAAAGCTATTTTTGCTCTTTTACTTTCAGTTTTCACGACTGATTGATTTGCAGTTTTCAACCACCGTATTATGGAGCAAACATTTTAAATTCAGTGGCTGAGAGAAAATTTTTACTTTAACCAGGTCAGTCCCAATCACTCCTTTGAGTCTGAAGACATTTGCTCTTTCTTTACCAAAGTTACCTGGGGGAACAGAATATTTCAGCCTGATTTTCTCATAAATTATGTCGTTGAACGTCATGTTAGACTAATTTTGTGTAAAACAATCAGTTCTGTTAATGAATGTTTATTTTCATTTATGAGTGAAATATTTAATCACATGAATCTGAAAACACCAGATCTGTGTCTTACTGTGAAAAACTCTTCTGACAAGATGATGTCATCACTCTGCCTCTGTAACTAGCCTCAGCGGCTCATAATCAATCAATCAATCAACTTTTTTTTTATATAGCGCCAAATGACAACAAACAGTTGCCCCAAGGCGCTTTATATTGTAAGGCAAGGCCATACAATAATTATGTAAAACCCCAACGGTCAAAACGACCCCCTATGAGCAAGCACTTGGCTACAGTGGGAAGGAAAAACTCCCTTTTAACAGGAAGAAACCTCCAGCAGAACCAGGCTCAGGGAGGGGCAGTCTTCTGCTGGGACTGGTTGGGGCTGAGGGAAAAATAATGAAGGACATGTATTTTTTTTTAGATTTGATTGATTTTAGATTTTATTGATAATAACACTCATAATTAATCGTGCACAAAACTGATTGTTCTCACCCCTGAAAGGTTTTAAAAGCTGTGACAGGTTGAGTCAGGTCACTTGGTTGTCATGTACCGGAGCCTTAACTCTGACCCAAACCAAAGACCTTCTCTTAATCCTCAAAATAAATCGGGGGGTCCCACTTTTTGTGTCCCCATAAGTGAGTCTGACAGCAGGTTTGTGTCCTGACAACATCAATAATTCCAGGGAAACACACACACACATGCGTGCGCACTGTCAGTGAGCACGGAGCTTGGACTTTGAAGGCTTAAGCAGAGGACTTTAGTCTAATCTGCCTCCTCCTGATCCGCTGGCTTAGCTGACTTTCTCTCTCCTCTTTATATACACATCACTCGCTCGCTCCATCTCTCATCGGCCCATCTATCGCCACCCATCTTTTTCTGTCCCTCACTGTCCTCATCCTTTCATTCTCTGGCCCGTCCAGGAGGAACAAGACCCCCCCAACACAGGTTAAAAATAACAAAGGGACTGCAGGACACGGGCTGAGTTGTGATGGCAAGGGGACACATTTGATTGTTGTCTCACAACAAATAAGAACCTGAATCTGTTACCTCACCTTTCCTTCTAACAACACAGTGGGAAACATACCACTGTCCCAGCTTTTTTGAAACGTGTTGCAGGCATCCATTTCAAAATGAGCAAATATTTGCACACACAAAAAAAAAGGTTTATCAGTTTGAACATTAAATATCTTGTCTTTGTGGTGTATTCAATTGAATATAGATTGAAGAGGATTTGCAAATCATTGTATTCTGTTTTTATTTACATTGGAATTGGGGTTGTAGAACATGTACAATTTCAAGCAGTTTAAGATGCATGGCCAAATTAAGCTGAATTAAGTCACTAACTGCAAAGTCAGTCAGACTCCATTTTTCCTGACATTTATGATGAACTTCCTGTGTAGGCGACCAACAACAGGAAGCAGGAAACAGGTGCTGGTAAGTTCTGGAGTCAAAGGTCGCAGGAAAAGACCTCTCTGTCCCACAGGAAGCGGCCAAAGGGTGTTTTCAGAAAACAACCCATGAGCTCAGTTTAAACAAGTGCCTGAGCTGGACTGGACCAAAAATAAGAACAACCCGACAGAACAAGTCCCCGTCACCAGGACGAGACTGACGTCGTTTATCTCCACAGCATAAATTAAATCTAAACACACAGAGAAGTCAAGGAACCACCGCTGGAGTGTTCCTCCTCCGCGTGTGATCACACAGTAATCACACCATGACAGAAGCACTGTTTCTCTGCTGGTGTGTGTCCCGACTCCTCTCAGGCCCTTTGACCATCTTTTACCAAATTTAGAATGTGGACAAATAAGGTCAAATTATCTTTAAATTGGGTTTTTCCAAAGGTCAGCATCATTGGGATCAAATTCACAGAACTTGAATTTTAACATGGTTTGGACCAAACCTGGTACACAGATGTAGGTGATTCTGCTCTGGCAACGCCAGCCAAAGGTCAGTTATTCATGCAAAGGTCAAGGGGATTGGGGTTAAAGGTCAAAATTCCACAAATCAATACATCACATAACAAACAAGATGACCACATTCTTAAGGGCTCCTTCACACTTACATAGCATGGATGAACATGAATCAGGCCGAATCAGGCTGAAGGGAACAAAAAACACACAATTCGTGCCACATCTGGGAGGGATTAAGAAATGTACAAGAATGCTGTCCGAATACTCGGTGTTCCCAGACACACCTTGAATGGCCCCTGCACATGCTGTGTGTAACTGCTCCCGAATATAGATGGAACACAGTATGAATACCAAAATACAGTCAGAGTGCAGGAAGAATAAAACCATCACACCAGGTCACACAAGAGGCCGAATGAGCCCGAATGGAAATTTGACCTACATTTGGGATGTGTCGAGGGGGTTCTGAGAGCAGTCTAAAGAGTCGGGCACAGTCGCGAGCCCAACCCGAATGTAGAGCACATGCTCTCTTCTGTCGGGGTGTTCTAAATATTCTCACGGAGTCAAAACAGCATTCAAAACAATCTCATGACGGTTGGGGGTGAATTAGAAGCAGCAACGTCACATCCAGCCAGAATGGTCCTCCTCCGCTGCAGCTACAGTCATCACAACATCATTACAAATACCATCATTCACTGGCTGTATATCAGCTGGGGACACAATATGTATTTTGAGGAATGCATCATGTGTGCAGATCCATATATGTGAGCTCGGACTACATCCGGCACACAGTCTTTACTCTCTCTCTCTCTCTCTCTCTCCCTCTCTCTCTCTCTCTCTCTCTCTCTCTCTCTCTCCCTCTCTCTCCCCAGGGGATCAGCTGTTTAGTGGATAGCCGGACGCCTGCTGTCCAGACGGGCTCACGCACGCACACCAAAGCAATCAGATGACGTGAGCCCATCCAGGAGCACTGCGGCATCATATTGACGAATTATTTCATAGTGGACAGTTCATCTGCCTTCCAATCACGGTGAATGTCACCATCCTACTTCAAATCCATGTTACGTGGATGACATGACAGCCGATTGCTGTGGCACAGCAGGTGATCACCGTGCAGTGGGAAGCACGTCTGGAGCCGGTCCAAAGGTGATTACTTACTTTATTTACATTGTAGTGCCTTGGTAATACCCCCGTCACACTAGAGCACAAATTGCACGAATGCAGTACGAATTGACTTTCGAACGACAGTGGTGCAATTCGTGGTGCATTCGAGCTGCACTCGAATGCCTCGTGCAGCATTTCTACAGCAGTCGGCATATTCATGTGTCGCTCATGCTGGGAAACATCCTAACGATGGTGGAGTCAGTTGTACTACATTTGTACTGCTATAGGAATGGACATTCCAACATCATTTGGACTGCATTCATCCTGCAGCGTGAATTGTCTGAATTTCTTATGAATAAAGATTTGAAGAACACCCAAAAAGCTCTTTTTTGGTCTCATCTGACCACATGACCTTCTCCCATGCCTCCTCTGGATCATCCAGATGGTCACTGGTGAACTTCAAACGGGCCTGGACATGTGCTGGCTTGAGCAGGGGGACCTTGCTGCCCTACAGGATTTTAAACCATGACAGCATCATGTGTTACTGATGTAATCTTTGTGACTGTGGTCCCAGCTCTCTTCAGGTCACTGACCAGGTCCTCCTGTGTAGTTCTGAGCTTTCTCAGAATCATCCTTACCCCATGAGGTGAGATCTTACATGGAATCCCAGACCAAGGAAGATTGACAGTCATCTTGTGTTTCTTCCACTTTCTAATAAATAATCCTAACAGTTGTTGTCTTCTACCAAGCTGCTTGCCTGTTGTCCTGTAGTCCATCCCAGCCTTGTGCAGGTCTACAGTTTTGTCCCTGGTGTCCTTAGACAGCTCTTTGGTCTTGGCTATGGTGGACAGGTTGGAGTGTTTTTGGTTGAGTGTGTGAACAGGTGTCTATTATACAGGTAACGAGATCAAACAGGTGCAATTAATACAGGTAAAGAGTGCAGAATAAGAGGGCTTCTTAAAGAAAAATTAACAGGACTGTGAGAGACAGATTTTTTGCTGGTTGGTAGGTAATCAAGTACTTATTTCATGCAATAAAATGCAAATTAATTATTTAAAAATCATACAATCAATCATAAAATCAATCAATCATGATTTTCTCAGTTTTATTTAGATTCTGTCTCTCACAGATAAAAATTACAGACCTCTACATTCTTTGTAGTTGTTGCAAAATCGACAGTGGCTCAAATACTTATTTGCCTCACTGTACACTGGCTTTTGAAGGCATTGTTTAACCTTTGTCCAGCTTTGTTCCTGTCGCTGGCGTTTGGTGAGAATTTTCAAACTGTTGAAGAATGTGAACGAATACCGACAACAACCACAATTTGTCCATATTTCGTTTTGCTTTCTTTCTTGACCAGTTTCTTATCGTTTGTTTAGTTTCCATAATGTTAACATTTCATTTGACTTTGTCCAACCTCCCAAGTCTGACATACTGAATGAAGGTTGATGACATCTGAACGGATCAAGTAAAGCTTTGACGAGCTGAACTTAACATCCTTGTATCGCTGATGACTCGCCCATGTTTGGGACAAAAAGAAATGTTGTCATACAGAAACAATAGCGCCAAGGATGTTTTATCAACTACTTGTTGTGAAGACAAACTCTCTCACCTGTTGTCAAGACAACCAAATCCCACATCTGCAAGTACTGAGGACATGAGGACAAGGCTGGCTGAGCTCGGTTTTATACCTGCTTTCGGTCACATCACTGTGAATGCTTCGTTTTGATTTTGTTTAAAGTGTTGAGGTCGACGTTTGTTTCATTTTTCTTTCTTTAGATTAGGTTTTGTTTTGTTCCTTTTTGCACAGGCTTTTGGGTGATGGGAAAAGTGCAGGATCTTTCGTCCACCTTTTATTGACGATTTGTGACTTTTTATCCTTCGTTCAGTTATCACTGTGTGCCGTGTGACCAGGCCCTCAAATAGAACATATTTAAACTGAAAAATAGTACATTTGAAAAGCAGTGAAATTATAATTTATATATATATATATATATATATATATATATATATATATATATATATATATATATATATATATATATATATATATATCAATCAATCAATCAATCAATTTTTTTATATAGCGCCAAATCACAACAAACAGTTGCCCCAAGGCGCTTTATATTGTAAGGCAAGGCCATACAATAATTATGCAAAACCCCAACGGTCAAAACGACCCCCTGTGAGCAAGCACTTGGCTACAGTGGGAAGGAAAAACTCCCTTTTAACAGGAAGAAACCTCCAGCAGAACCAGGCTCACGGAGGGGCAGTCTTCTGCTGGGACTGGTTGGGGCTGAGGGAGAGAACCAGGAAAAAGACATGCTGTGGAGGGGAGCAGAGATCGATCACTAATGATTAAATGCAGAGTGGTGCATACAGAGCAAAAAGAGAAAGAAACAGTGCATCATGGGAACCCCCCAGCAGTCTACGTCTATAGCAGCATAACTAAGGGATGGTTCAGGGTCACCTGATATATATATATATATATATATATATATATATATATATATATATATATAATTAATAAAGTCCAAGACATATTCAGTGGCTTGGAAATGTTCATGTATCCATCCCCTGATTTGTCTCAAGAAAGCTGGCAATCATTGACAAAACGGACTGCAGCATGGAGTAGACTGCCTTAGCTCCTGCCTTAATACAGTAGTTTCCACATTTTATTTACTCACTACCTGTTGTAACCTTTTACTATCTACTCGCACGTTTAAATATTGCCGACTACGATGTCCACCACAAGAGCAAGAAAAGATGAGCAAAAGAAAGAAGAACCCAGGAATGAGTCAATGCTAGCCATGCTAAAGGCTATGCTAGAGGAGCACCGGACAGCGCTATCCGTCAAGTTTAACTCATCCATCAAAAGACTTAAAGCAAAAATAGACAGCATACAATTGTCTATTAATGACCACCAGCAATGCATCGTTTCTCTGGAAAATTTGGCCACAGACACCCAAGAAGAGATGCGAGACATGGCAGCTAAGATAGCTACAGTGGTGGATGAGAATGTTAAGCTAAGGGCTAAAGTAATAGATCTAGAGAGCCGTAGCCGGCGCTCTAATATTCGTATTTTGAACCTTCCCAAATCTATTGAAGGGCCTCGGCCAACTGTGTTTGTCTCTGAGTTGCTTATGGAAGTGTTTGGAAAAGAAGTGTTGAAATCAGCCCCGGAGCAAGACCGAGCCCACCGCGCAGCGCCCAGGCCCGGGCCCACAGCTAAACCACAAGCAGTGATCATCTGTTTCCATAATTATCAGACTCAGGAACTCGTGTTGCGTAAAGCTCGGGAGCTACGAGGCAAGCTACGTTATAAAGCTGTCCCCATCCACATTTTTGAAGACTACTGCCCTCAAGTGTTGGAACAACGCTCAAGATACCGTGACGTTATGAGGGAGCTGTATAACCTAGGCCTGAGACCAGTACTCCGCTTCCCAGCCCGACTTTCCATCATGACCAGCGAGGGTGCGCGGAGGCACCTGACTTCACCCGAAGATGCGAAGAGATACATCACGTCTCATCAATCAACCAGCTAGATGACTTCACTGGACTTTTCATAGAAATGACTGATCCTTGGCAGCTAATGGTGCTCCTATCCTACACTTAAGTTTCATAGCTAGACGTTTGTGAATGTTACTTTTATACTCTATTTCTCTACTACTGGAATTGAATATTTTTGTTGCTAAAACCTGTTAATTTTATGGTCAAGAAGTGAAATGCACCTTATTTTCTTTATTTAATTCTTTTTTCTTTTTTTTCTTTCTCCTCGCTCTTGCCTTTCCTTTTCCATATTAGATAGAACTGTTTATTTGATTTTATAAAAACAATATTTGGTGCAGGTTGGTGGGAGCGAGGGTAGGGGACCTTCTTTATTTATTTTTATTTTCACTATTATTTTTATTTTTTACGTCTGTGCATATGTATAGATAAATGTACACACACACATATATATATATATATTTTTTTTTTCTCTCTCAGATAATTATCTCAACAGACATTTTTCTACTTCTTGCACTTTGGTATTTATACTTGATAACCTTACGTTGTACAAGTTTATATGTGCACATTATATATTTTTTGTAGAATTTTCTAAAGATGACCACTCTCAAAGACAAAACAGTATTTTTGTTCTCTTAGTGAGATGCTTGCTGCAACTGGGAAGTCTAATGGAGACTTTTGTCTATACAGGGAATGGTGGTACCCTGTAGCGCAAAGGACACTCAAGATTTTGATTTAGAGGGGATTCAGGTTCATAGTTTTTTTTTGTTGTTTTTGTTGTTGTATTTGTCTATGTGTGCATGTGTGGATGAGTGCTTGTTTGTCTTCCCTCTCCCTCTTTTACCTTTCAGTTATTCGCCTGCAGAAGATCCAATATTTTCACACAAGGTCGACTCGTAACAACCCTCTGTATAGTTATGCCAGCAAAAGGTATGAACAACAGTAACCTTAAGTTTATTTTGTGGAATGTGAAGGGCATCGGAAATGCAATTAAAGCCAACAGGGTATTAACTCATTTACAACAATTAAAAGGGGATGTTATTTTTCTTCAGGAGACACACCTAAGGAACAAAGAAATAGATTAAAGAAAAATTGGATTGGGCAGGTCTACCATTCTAAATTTAATGCAAAGGCCAGAGGGGCTGCAATACTTTTTCATTCGAATGTCCTATTTGAAGAACATTCAGTGATAGCTGATCCAAACGGTCGTTTTGTACTTGTTTCTGGTCATTTACAGGGGTGTTTGGTTGTGCTGGTGAGTGTCTACGGACCCAATTTTGACAATGAGGCCTTGATAACCAAATTGTTTTCCTTATTACTGGCATTTGAAAATTAGAATTTTATTTTATGTGGGGATTACAATTTGATTCAGGATGTCTTACTTGATAGATCATCAACTAAGCCTTCATCTTTAACTAAATCCTCTAAAGCACTTTTTTTAAAACCTGAGCTGGGGCTTGCGGACCCTTGGCGACAGTTGAATCCAACAACCAAGACATTTTCTTTCTTTTCTCACACTCATCACACATATACACGAATAGTTTTTTTTCTCATTGATATCAGATTACTTTCTAGTATTCAGACTTGTGATTACCATGCCATTGCTATATCTGACCACTCGCCTGTCTCCCTAGATCTATCACTGACGGTTCCATCCCGCCCTCCTGTTATCTGGAGGTTCAATTCTAGTTTGCTGATGAGAGATGATTAGAAACAGTTCATAAGAAACCAAATCTCACTTTTCCTTGAAATAAATGACACACCAGAAATCTCAAGAGGGACACTTTGGGAATCCTTAAAAGCTTATTTGAGGGGTCAGCTTATAAGTTTTGTCTCTAACCTAAAAAAGGATGAAATGTCCCAGAAAACTGACTTGCTAGCTAAGATTCAAGATATTGATAGTAAATACTCAGTCAATCTAGATCCTAACCTATATACTTAACGAGTGAAGCTTCAAGTAAATTTTAAATTTAACTACTTCTACTGCAGCCACATTGCAACTAATAAAAACTAAACAGCTATTTTTTCAATGTGGCGACAGAGCAGGAAAGCTCCTGGCTTATCAATCCCGAGCAGAGGAAACCTCAAAACTAATTCCAGCTATAAAACGATCTAATGGTGAGATTGTTTCTGATCCTAAGAGCATTAATGAAGCATTTGCTGAATTTTACTGTAACTTGTACCACTCGGCTTCTCCACCTAATGCCCAGAACTGGCTCCAGAATATAGAATTTCCACAAATTGATAAAAATTCTGTCAAGGGCTTAGGTGATCCGGTAATAGAGTGTGAGATCCAAGAAGCTATCAAGTCTTTGAAACTATCAAAAAGTCCTGGCCCAGACAGCTATTCTGTAGAATATTATAAAGCAAACTCTGATATTTTAGGCCCACTCTTGAAGGACTTGTACACTGAAGCCTTCTCCAAGGGTTGCCTTCCGGGCACCTTATCTGAAGCCACAACAGCTGTTGATGAAGACAAGATGGCGACACCAGGTGTGGCAGGTATAACAGCAGCTCTTTTTGGTTTTGCACTGCTGACAAACGTTTTTTATTATACCGAGACTAGCCTGATTTTAAATGGACATGGTTTGAGCAAGAACCCGGGAGCTCAGCCGGGCAAGCACTTTGGATTCGGGAGATTTGTCCTAACTACCATTCTTGGTCAGTCGCAACTCAGTAGTCGAACAACAAAGCGCTCCGGGATTACATCCAAGTCACAGCGGAGCTACGCATTTTTAGCAGTCATGTTCCTCCTGCTGTCTGGGGACGTTCATCGGTGTCCTGGTCCAGTCCATCATACTGATGAAGCGGTGGACCTGTTTAAGTGTGGGATCAGTCATTGTGCGGACATGTGCCTGGCTTGCAGCAGAGGACCAGCAGCTCTCGGGACATACCAAGTGCTTGAGTGGGTCCTATTACCAGTGCTAACACCAACTAGTAGCGGTCCGGCGGCTCCAGATGGGGCTGCGCCTATGGTTAATAACAGCCTAGCAGTCGCGAGGCCTTCAACTTCATTGGCGGTGCTAGCAGGGGAGCTAACGCCACCAGCGACCTGTGGCGGAATCCCGCCTATGGCTAATAATAGCCTAGTAGCCGCGAGGCCTTCAACTTCAGCGGTGCTAGCAGGGGAGCTAACACCACCAGCGGCTGACGATGAACATCCCACCGTCAATAGTGGACTGCATACACTGATTCAGGCCAGTAAGAAAATAAAACAGGACGTTAAAAATATGCATATAGCAACTACGAAACAGAAAGCAACAAAGTTATTTGAAACTGTTAATCATGCCAGGGTTTTATGGGATCGAAAGTTAAAACCAAAGGGCATATTTGGGGGCACATAAATATTAGAAGCATATTTTCAAAAGCGGAACAGCTTCAACATCTTTTGTTGGACTCAAATTTAGACTATCTGTGTCTCTCGGAGACCTGGTTAAAACCTCACTCCCCCTTAAGCCATATAACAGTACCTGGATACAAAATATATAGAAACGATAGATTAAATCGCAAAGGTGGAGGGGTTATGATATATACCAAAGAACATTTGCAATGTGAACAACTGGACTTACCTAATAACAACTTACAGTGTATTGGTGTAAAATTTACATTATCACCTGAAATGTCCTTTCTTGTATTTGTCCTCTACAGACCACCATCCGCTAAGGAAAATTTCTATGATGACCTGGGCAATTTGATAAAAATTTACAGCGCAAAAGAAATAATCCTCTTGGGGGATTTCAACTTAAATTGGATGGACAAAAAACAACAAAGAAATTGAGTGACGTGTGTTAAATATCAACTGTCACAATTAATCAGTAAGCCTACCTGAATCACCAATAAATCACAAATGTTACTGGATTTAATTCTTAGTAATAAAGTAGACCATATCTCTAAAACATACAATTTAATAACTGGAATGTCTGACCACAATCTTACATTAGTTGCATGTAAATTATCCGACTTAGGACTAAAAGCCAAAATAGAGAAATAAAGGTAAAATGTGTAGATATTCCAAAAAGAAATTTAGAACCTTTGGAAAATGATCTTGGGCTGATTAACTGGGATGGAAAAATTGCAGGACCTGATTGTGAAGAGGTGGCAAATCAAATAATAAGCACAATCCAAGAAATATTGTCTAAATACAGGAAGACAATACCAATAAAAAATAAAAAGCAAAATATACCCTGGTTAAATGAGACCTTGAGGCAAATGATGAAAATTAGAGATATGGCGTTAAAAATCTTTTTAAAATCAGGCCAGAATACAGATCACATAGTATTTAAAGGGATGAGGAACAAAGTAACATCAGAACTCAGGAAAGCTAACGCGAATTTTTTCCTAAAGATAATAAAAGAAGCAAAAGGCAATAATAAAGCCTTATGGGAAACACTCAATAAATTGATGGGCAAAGATCATCAAAAACGTGAAATTACACAAATTAAATGTTGTAATGAAATTTTTAATGATAATTTAAGTATTGCAAACAATTTTAATACATATTTTATCAATTCTATATATGAACTCAGCCAAAAATTCACTCCAGTGTATCCCAAAAGAAGACTAATAACAGATAACCCAAAACTGAACCTATGCTTAACTAATGAATTTCAGGTAAAAAAAAACTTTGGTTTCTCTGACAAATTCAAAAAGCAAAGACATTTACGGAATAGACTCTGCACTCATTAAAAAAAATTATGAACACTTAATCAAACCACTAACAAGGTTAACGAATCTTTCAATTGAACAAAATTTTTTCCCAGATAAAATGAAAATTGCAGCAATAATTACAGACCGATTAGCATCCTTCCAATATTCTCTAAAATCATAGAAAATGTAGTGTCCAGGCAAATAATCAATCATCTAGAATCAAATGCGTTGTTACCGGGAGTGACATGTTTAGCCGCATGTTCTCCCTGAATTGCTGGCTGTCTGAGTGGTGTCCAAAAAATGAGGTGGGCTTCATAGATAATTGGCAAAGCTTCTGGGGAAAACCTGGTCTTGTTAGGAGAGACGGCATCCATCCCACTTTGGATGGAGCAGCTCTCATTTCTAGAAATCTGGCCTATTTTCTTAAATCCTCCAAACCGTGACTATCCAGGGTTGGGACCAGGAAGCAGAGTTGTAGTCTTACACACCTCTCTGCAACTTCTCTCCCCCTGCCATCCCCTCATTACCCCATCCCCGTAGAGACGGTGCCTGCTCCCAGACCACCAATAACCAGCAAAAATCTATTTAAGCATAAAAATTCAAAAAGAAAAAATAATATAGCACCTTCAACTGCACCACAGACTAAAACAGTTAAATGTGGTCTATTAAACATTAGGTCTCTCTCTTCTAAGTCCCTGTTGGTAAATGATATAATAATTGATCAACATATTGATTTATTCTGCCTTACAGAAACCTGGTTACAGCAGGATGAATATGTTAGTTTAAATGAGTCAACACCCCCGAGTCACACTAACTGTCAGAACGCTCGTAGCACGGGCCGGGGCGGAGGATTAGCAGCAATCTTCCATTCCCGCTTATTAATTAATCAAAAACCCAGACAGAGCTTTAATTCATTTGAAAGCTTGTCTCTTAGTCTTGTCCATCCAAATTGGAAGTCCCAAAAACCAGTTTTATTTGTTATTATCTATCGTCCACCTGGTCGTTACTGTGAGTTTCTCTGTGAATTTTCAGACCTTTTGTCTGACTTAGTGCTTAGCTCAGATAAGATAATTATAGTGGGCGATTTTAACATCCACACAGATGCTGAGAATGACAGCCTCAACACTGCATTTAATCTATTATTAGACTCAATTGGCTTTGCTCAAAAAGTAAATGAGTCCACCCACCACTTTAATCATATCTTAGATCTTGTTCTGACTTATGGTATGGAAACAGAAGACTTAACAGTATTCCCTGAAAAGTCCCTGCTGTCTGATCATTTCTTAATAACATTTACATTTACTCTGATGGACTACCCAGCAGTGGGGAATAAGTTTCATTACACTAGAAGTCTTTCAGAAAGCGCTGTAACTAGGTTTAAGGATATGATTCCTTCTTTATGTTCTCTAATGCCATATACCAACACAGTGCAGAGTAGCTACCTAAACTCTGTAAGTGAGATAGAGTATCTCGTCAATAGTTTTACATCCTCATTGAAGACAACTTTGGATGCTGTAGCTCCTCTGAAAAAGAGAGCTTTAAATCAGAAGTGCCTGACTCCGTGGTATAACTCACAAACTTGCAGCTTAAAGCAGATAACCCGTAAGTTGGAGAGGAAATGGCGTCTCACTAATTTAGAAGATCTTCACTTAGCCTGGAAAAAGAGTCTGTTGCTCTATAAAAAATCCCTCTGTAAAGCTAGGACATCTTTCTACTCATCACTAATTGAAGAAAATAAGAACAACCCCAGGTTTCTTTTCAGCACTGTAGCCAGGCTGACAAAGAGTCAGAGCTCTATTGAGCTGAGTATTCCTTTAACTTTAACTAGTAATGACTTCATGACTTTCTTTGCTAATAAAATTTTAACTATTAGACAAAAAAATTACTCATAACCATCCCAAAGACGTATCGTTATCTTTGGCTGCTTTCAGTGATGCCGGTATTTGGTTAGACTCTTTCTCTCCGATTGTTCTGTCTGAGTTATTTTCATTAGTTGCTTCATCCAAACCATCAACATGTCTATTAGACCCCATTCCTACCAGGCTGCTCAAGGAAGCCCTACCATTATTTAATGCTTCGATCTTAAATATGATCAATCTATCTTTGTTAGTTGGCTATGTACCACAGGCTTTTAAGGTGGCAGTAATTAAACCATTACTTAAAAAGCCATCACTTGACCCAGCTATCTTAGCTAATTATAGGCCAATCTCCAACCTTCCTTTTCTCTCAAAAATTCTTGAAAGGGTAGTTGTAAAACAGCTAACTGATCATCTGCAGAGGAATGGTCTATTTGAAGAGTTTCAGTCAGGTTTTAGAATTCATCATAGTACAGAAACAGCATTAGTGAAGGTTACAAATGATCTTCTTATGGCCTCGGACAGTGGACTCATCTCTGTGCTTGTTCTGTTAGACCTCAGTGCTGCTTTTGATACTGTTGACCATAAAATTTTATTACCGAGATTAGAGCATGCCATAGGTATTAAAGGCACTGCACTGCGGTGGTTTGAATCATATTTGTCTAATAGATTACAATTTGTTCATGTACATGGGGAATCTTCTTCACAGACTAGGGTTAATTATGGAGTTCCACAAGGTTCTGTGCTAGGACCAATTTTATTCACTTTATACATGCTTCCCTTAGGTAGTATTATTAGACGGTATTGCTTAAATTTTCATTGTTACGCAGATGATACCCAGCTTTATCTATCCATGAAGCCAGAGGACACACACCAATTAGCTAAACTGCAGGATTGTCTTACAGACATAAAGACATGGATGACCTCTAATTTC
Source organism: Thalassophryne amazonica (assembly GCF_902500255.1). Lineage (NCBI taxonomy): Eukaryota > Metazoa > Chordata > Actinopteri > Batrachoidiformes > Batrachoididae > Thalassophryne > Thalassophryne amazonica. The sequence goes on from NC_047106.1 coordinate 139,088,568, forward strand.
CTGCTTTTAAACTCAGATAAAACTGAAGTTATTGTACTTGGCCCCACAAATCTTAGAAACATGGTGTCTAACCAGATCCTTACTCTGGATGGCATTGCCCTGGCCTCTAGTAATACTGTGAGAAATCTTGGAGTCATTTTTGATCAGGATATGTCATTCAAAGCGCATATTAAACAAATATGTAGGACTGCTTTTTTGCATTTACGCAATATCTCTAAAATCAGAAAGGTCTTGTCTCAGAGTGATGCTGAAAAACTAATTCATGCATTTATTTCCTCTAGGCTGGACTATTGTAATTCATTATTATCAGGTTGTCCTAAAAGTTCCCTAAAAAGCCTTCAGTTAATTCAAAATGCTGCAGCTAGAGTACTGACGGGGACTAGAAGGAGAGAGCATATCTCACCCATATTGGCCTCTCTTCATTGGCTTCCTGTTAATTCTAGAATAGAATTTAAAATTCTTCTTCTTACTTATAAGGTTTTGAATAATCAGGTCCCATCTTATCTTAGGGACCTCGTAGTACCATATCACCCCAATAGAGCGCTTCGCTCTCAGACTGCAGGCTTACTTGTAGTTCCTAGGGTTTGTAAGAGTAGATTGGGAGGCAGAGCCTTCAGCTTTCAGGCTCCTCTCCTGTGGAACCAGCTCCCAATTCAGATCAGGGAGACAGACACCCTCTCTACTTTTAAGATTAGGCTTAAAACTTTCCTTTTTGCTAAAGCTTATAGTTAGGGCTGGATCGGGTGACCCTGAACCATCCCTTAGTTATGCTGCTATAGACGTAGACTGCTGGGGGGTTCCCATGATGCACTGTTTCTTTCTCTTTTTGGCTCTGTATGCACCACTCTGCATTTAATCATTAGTGATCGATCTCTGCTCCCCTCCACAGCATGTGTTTTTCCTGGTTCTCTCCCTCAGCCCCAACCAGTCCCAGCAGAAGACTGCCCCTCCCTGAGCCTGGTTCTGCTGGAGGTTTCTTCCTGTTAAAAGGGAGTTTTTCCTTCCCACTGTAGCCAAGTGCTTGCTCACAGGGGGTCGTTTTGACCGTTGGGGTTTTACATAATTATTGTATGGCCTTGCCTTACAATACAAAGCACCTTGGGGCAACTGTTTGTTGTGATTTGGCGCTATATAAAAAAGAATTGATTGATTGATTGATTGATCCTATGCAGTTTGGTTTTAGAAAGTACCATTCTACAGATACAGCCTGTAGCTATCTCTTGGAAAATATAAAATCAAATTTAGACAAAGGAGGAGTTGTTGGAGCAATTTTCTTAGACTTACGCAGAGCGTTTGATACCGTAAATCAGGAACTTCTCTATTCAAAATTACAAAGATTCAAAGTATCAGCAAATACAATAAGTTGGTTAAAATCTTATCTGTCAGGGCGAAATCAATGTGTCAGAATTAATAATGTAGTATCTGAGACAAAATTGTGTAATATAGGTTTACCACAAGGGTCAATTTTGGGCCCGGCACTATTTTCTTTGTATATAGATGATATACCTTTAGCATGTGACAATGTGAGCATACAAATGTATGCAGATGACACAATAATATACACACACGGAACAAATATGAGGTTGTGAACAAACTAACTATAGCCATGGGAAGAGTTTCTACCTGGCTTCGGGAATCCTGTCTAACACTAAACTTAGAAAAAACAGCAGCCATGTACTTCACTATTAAGAATAAAACAACAGTATATCCAAATATTATTATCAATGATCAAATTATAAAAAAATGTAATTGAATTTAAATATTTAGGGCTTACATTAGATTCAACTCTCAGCTTTAAGAAGCATATAAAAAAGATCTCAAATACTTTGAAATTTAATTTAGCTACTTTTAAAAGCATCAGAAATACATTAACAACAGAGGCTGCAAAATGTTTTCTAAGGGTGATTCTTTAACTACGGGCACTATTGGCCTTGTAAATGTAATTTCCACCACACCATTGCCTTACAATATAAAGCGCCTTGGGGCAACTGTTTGTTGTGATTTGGCGCTATATACATGTGCTCTGATGTCACTGTTTATCTCCATAGAAACTACCCAAACAATCTTTCATACAAACTGTTTAGGGACATTACAGTGTTGTGGTGGAAATTACGGCAATATTGTGGGACAACTACATTTTGTTTCAAAAAAAATCACAACAGTTGTATGTCATTGAATACCCCAATTATGTTTTGATTATTTTACTGATATTTTATTCAGAGATATTTTAAAACATTAGAAAAAATGTTTCTTTACCATTCATTTTTATCATTGAAGATCAAAAGTCTGGGTGTGGGACAAGCACAAAACGGCAATATCTGCATACAATGATGCTGAAAAAAAGGTGAAAAAGTCATCATAGACTACTAGAACAAATTTCTTAACACACTTTCATTGTAAAGATAACTATAAAAGTGTGAAATTTCCCCTTTTTTCTGTTTTTCATACAATATGATCAAAGGACATAAGTGCCCGTAGTCTAAGAATCACCCCTAAATGCAATGATAACACCTCATTTCACTTACTGTATAACAAGTTGGGCCCAAGCAAATCCAACAATGTTAAGACCCTTGGAGTGCCTGTACAAAAGGGCTCTTAAAATCCTTGATCAAAAAAGCATTCAATATCACCATTGTCATATATTGAGCAAATACGCCTTACTCAGCTTTGAAAATTTTATCTTTCTCCATGAGGTTCAAATGGTATACAAAATAGTCCATAATCAAGCTCCGCCACCTCTCAAGAACTTCATTCACCTGTCCTCTGATACAACAACAAGGGTAACAAGAGCAACTACTCGGAGGCAGTGTACCATTCCCAAGTGTAAGACTGCATTTGCACAATTGTTTTCTTACAGAGCCACAAAGAAGTGGAACATATTACCAGAAGAAATAAAAACACAACCAGACTTTAAGACATTTTCTGTAGAGGTAAAATCATGGCTCCTTCAAAACCAAAGATGCAGGCACTAAATATATAGCACTGCTAAAGGTAACATTGAACATGTGTAATAAGTGTTCTGATTTTACATAGAAATTGAGAGATGAACTGTATGAATGGTGAATATCTTTTACAAGTGTTTTGATATTGTACAGTAATTGAGAGGCTTAGATGAATTTATAAATGTCTTGATAATTTTGAGGTTTTGATGATGCATGATATGAGTGACAGGGATGAACTGACAGGGATTGATAGTATATATTTTGTAGGTGTTGTTTGTGATGTATTTAATAGCCCTATGTGTATCCCCCTGACCCTCAAGGACTACAGATGGAAATTAGCTGTTGCAGCTATAATCTGGTACAAACATCTCTGCTCAATGAGCATAATGTAATTGTATGCTGTCCTTGCACAAATAAATGAAATGACAATTTCTCTAATTTTAAAGAAAGACAAAGATCCCCTTCTCTGTAGTAGCTATAGGCCCATCTCACTCCTCAATGTTGACTTTAAAATACTTTCTAAAATTCTAGCTTCCCATCTTCAACGTGTCCTACCTTCAATAATTTCTTTAGCTCATACACGTTTTATGATCGGACGCCATTCTCACCATAACACCAGACTTCTTTTGGACATAATCCACACCCCATGCTCTTCATCTCCCGAGATCATAGTAGCCCTCGATGCAGAGAAGGCCTTTGATCGTGTGGAGTGGGCCTTCCTTTATGAAGTAATGGACAAATTTGGCTTGGACAAAAATTTTATCTCATGGGTCAGACTTTTATACTCTCTACCCATGGCCTCAGTACGGACCAATAATACCCTCTCCCAGCCCTTTGGTCTTGGCAGAGGAACGAGCCAGGGCTGTCCTTTATCGCCCTTATTATTTGTTATCGCCATCGAACCTTCAGACATTTTTTTGCAATCTGAAGAGAGAATTAGAGGAATTACTAGGTCTGGTTCTACTCACAAAGTGTCCCTTTATGCAGACGACCTGCTTCTGTACATTTCTGACCCCTGACTTCACTTCCCATACTTTTTAACATTTTGGATAATTATGGAACATTCTCAGGTTATAAGCTAAACTATCAAAAACGTTAACTATTCCCACTTAATTCCTTAGCCAAAGCACTACCTCAATCTCTTTTTCCTTTTAAGATAACAGAATGTGGCTTTAAATATTTGGGTGTCTTTATCTCATCTTCTCTCTCTGATTTGCTAAAAATGAATTTCTTGACACTTTTAGACAGTGTGGGAAGAGATTTTGAACGTTGGTCCCTTTTGCCTTTGTCACTGGCAGGCCGAGTGAACTTAATTAAAATGGCCATCCTTCCAAAATTTTTATATCTTTTTCAACATGTTCCTATACTTCTCTCTAAATCTTTTTTCGACAGGTTGGATAAACAGATATCTCAATTCTTATGGAACGGAAAGCCAGCTAGAATACATAAATCTGTTATGTTTTTGCCCAAAGCTGAAGGTGGCCTTGCACTTCCCGATTTCAGAAAATATTATTGGGCTGCTAACATTCAGAAAATGTTATATTGGATGTCAAAGGATGTAGATACGCTGCTGATTTGGGTGCAAATAGAGAAAGCGTCTAGTCGTTACTCACTGTCCTCTGTACTGTGTTCCCAGCTTCCCCTTTCATTAACTGTCGTCAAGGATAATCTCATTGTTAAACAGACCCTTGCCATTTGGAGACAATTCAGAAAGAACTTCGATTTGAATTGTCCTTCTACTTTAACCCCTATATTTGGAAATTGTAACTTTATCTCTTCTGTTACAGATGTGGTCTTCAGACTTTGGTATGACAGGGACCTTTGTAAAGTTAAAGATCTTTATAGGGACAATGTCTTTTCTTCTTTTGCCGATCTCTCAGTCAAATATCAACTGCCAAATTCTCACTTTTTTCGTTTTCTTCAAATAAGGGACTTCGTCAAAAAACAATTCCTCCACTACCCAAACAGACCTCCTGAAACCTGTTTAGATAATATTTTAAGTGTAAATCCTCAACGGAAAGGCTGCATTTCAGTTTTATTTCATATGATTGATGAAATTATGCCAAGGTCCTTTATTTCAACCAAAAGGGTATGGGAGGAGGAAATGAACCTGACTTTATCTGAACAACAATGGGAATCAGCTTTGAAATGGATACACTCATCCTTAATCTGTGCACGCCATTCATTGATCCAATGTAAAGTTTTCTATAGAGTACACTACACAAATACCAAATTGTCTCGGATTTATCAGTCGGTTATTGACAAATGTAATAGATGTGGGCAGTCATCAGCTAACCACACTCACATGTTTTGGGCCTGTTCCAAACTAACCACTGTTTGGACTAATATTTTCGACACACTCAGCCAGGCGTATGGTCACACTCTTTGTTCTAACCCGGTGTCTGCCATATTTGGTGTGTCGCTTGATGCCAATACTCCGAGCCCCCTGAAACGGGCTCTGTCTTTCACTACCTTGTTGGCACGGAGATTGATCCTATCTAAATGGAAACTTTCCGACCCTCCTTCACACAACCACTGGTTGAGGGATGTACTTTTAAATTTAAAATTGGAAAAGATTAGATTCTCACTCAAGGGCTCCCTCAATAAATTCAAAAAAACTTGGTTTTCATTTGTATCACTGATGGATTCATTAACAATAATTCTGGAGGCGAATATTGGATAAAATTTTGATAGACTGGTGATATATAATTTTGTCTTTCACTTCTAATTCTTATTTTCAATCTTTTAAAATTCATAATAACTAATATAAATATTTTTAACTGCACTGGTCACCCCCTTTATATGTGTGTGTTGTGTGTATGTGTGTGTGTGTCTGTGTATTTTTATGTTGTACAAGCAGGGACTGGTTCTCTGCTGTGTCTTTGTGTCTGGACCTGTTGGGTTTTGTGGGTGGATGGGTGGGTGGGTATGGGGTGTGGGTTTTGACATGTCTTTCATTATTGCAATTTGTTTCTTTTTATAATTGTCATCATTGTATGTCATATTGTTGAAAATTCAATAAAGAAAGTTGGATTAAGAAAGCTGGCAATAAAACTGATTATTTAAGGGTATTATACCAAAGTGTTCCAGTACTTATGCAACCCATTATCTTGGCTTTTATATTTTTAATTACTTTATATCAATTTGCTTTGAGTTGAAGAAAGATAATTTTAGAAATTCTTTGTTTTTTGTAATTTTTTTTCTTTTTTGTATTTGAAATGGCATGAACAAATTACAATGTGTGAAATACCAAGTGTTCCAGTAATTTTAGAGGGCACTGTTGGTCTGGTCTGGCAGCCCGCACAGGTCGCCACCTCCAAGGCTCCACACATCCACAGAAAAGTCACCACATCAGAGGGTGCAGTGTTGATGGGTTTAATTAAAAGTGTGAACGCTGGCCTTCACCTGTAATCTCCAGGTGCCCTTCTACTCTCACAATGATCTTTGAACAACAACGTGCTCTTATGTTTGTGTCACCATCTCAAAGCGTTTGACGATAACGATGGTCACTATGGTGTAGATCTGTGTGCAAGTTCTACTTTGGCCTTTTGCTCAAATTTCTCCAGCTTCAAGCCTAAAACAAGTATTTAAAAGATGTATGTTGACGAGCATGGACTATGTGTGTATGTGTGTGTGTGTTTGAGTGTGTATGTGTGTGCGCGTGCACAAAGCCATTACCGGACTCTCTGACCTGTTATAAATAGCCTAAACAGCACCGCGGGGATTCGCTGTGATTAGACGTGTCTGGGTATCAGCAGCTATTAGCCTGTTTGTCTCACTGTGCTTAGTCGCCTCCTCCAAAACAGCTTTACTTAACTGTCAATCAGCGTGAGGCTCTGGGGGAGCAGCAAATCGAAATCATGTGATCATTACCAGAGTCCACGAGAGAGAACGCCAAAGCTGCTAACACGAGTCCAGCCTGTGTGAAGCACGGCAGTGTCTCTCTGTGGCTCCTCACCACAGCCGTGGGATGGAACTATAACTATTAATATACTATAAGTAACAACAATATACTGTGTGCAAAACCAACAAGGGTCAGGGTTTGAGTTTGTCTGGTTATCTGTTTTTATTTCTTTTCTCTGGTCTGTTTGTTGTTTTTCTTATTTCTTTGGTTTTTGCATGTTTATTCTCTTGCTGGGTTTTTCTGCTTGGGTTTGTCTGTCTCTATCGCTCTTGTCTGTCTCTTGGTTCTTGGTAGTGGGTGTTTCCCTCTCTCTGGCTATGCCCTTGTTCTGGTGCTTTCCATGCATATCTGTTTCTGATTTGCTGATTATCACCTGGGGTTACATAAGCTCTCTGGGTGTGTTTGCTAGTTGCCAGTTTTTCGTGCCTTGTGCCTTCATTCCAGCTCTTTACCTGCGTTCCATAGTCCTGCCTGCCTCATTGTGTTCCTGACCTCCACCCTGTTGCCTCGACCACGCCTTTTTGCATGATAATTTTTGTACTGCTATTTTTCTGGACTATCTACTTGTGTACCGACCTCTGCTATCCCATAAATCAAATCAAATCAAATCAATTTTATTTATATAGCGCCAAATCACAACAAACAGTTGCCCCAAGGCGCTTTATATTGTAAGACAAAGCCATACAATAATTACGGAAAGACCCCAACGGTCAAAACGACCCCCTGTGAGCAAGCACTTGGCGACAGTGGGAAGGAAAAACTCCCTTTTAACAGGAAGAAACCTCCAGCAGAACCAGGCTCAGGGAGGGGCAGTCTTCTGCTGGGACTGGTTGGGGCTGAGGGAGAGAACCAGGAAAAAGACATGCTGTGAAGGGGAGCAGAGATCAATCTCTAATGATTAAATGCAGAGTGGTGCATACAGAGCAAAAAGAGAAAGAAACACTCAGTGCATCATGGGAACCCCCCAGCAGTCTAAGTCTATAGCAGCATAACTAAGGGATGGTTCAGGGTCACCTGATCCAGCCCTAACTATAAGCTTTAGCAAAAAGGAAGGTTTTAAGCCTAATCTTAAAAGTAGAGAGGGTGTCTGTCTCCATGATCCGAATTGGGAGCTGGTTCCACAGGAGAGGAGCCTGAAAGCTGAAGGCTCTGCCTCCCATTCTACTCTTAAAAACCCTAGGAACTACAAGTAAGCCTGCAGTCTGAGAGCGAAGCGCTCTATTGGGGTGATATGGTACTACGAGGTCCCTAAGATAAGATGGGACCTGATTATTCAAAACCTTATAAGTAAGAAGAATAATTTTAAATTCTATTCTAGAATTAACAGGAAGCCAATGAAGAGAGGCCAATATGGGTGAAATATGCTCTCTCCTTCTAGTCCCCGTCAGTACTCTAGCTGCAGCATTTTGAATTAACTGAAGGCTTTTCAGGGAACTTTTAGGACAACCTGATAATAATGAATTACAATAGTCCAGCCTAGAGGAAATAAATGCATGAATTAGTTTTTCAGCATCACTCTGAGACAAGACCTTTTCTAATTTTACAGATATTGCGCAAATGCAAAAAAGCAGTCCTACATATTTTCTTAATATGCGCATTGAAGGACATATCCTGATCAAAAATGACTCCAAGATTTCTCACAGTATTACTAGAGGTCAGGGTAATGCCATCCAGAGTAAGGATCTGGTTAGACACCATGTTTCTAAGATTTGTGGGGCTAAGTACAATAACTTCAGTTTTATCTGAGTTTAAAAGCAGGAAATTAGAGGTCATCCATGTCTTTATGTCTGTAAGACAATCCTGCAGTTTAGCTAACTGGTGTGTGTCCTCTGGCTTCATGGATAGATAAAGCTGGGTATCATCTGCGTAACAATGAAAATTTAAGCAATGCTGTCTAATAATACTGCCTAAGGGAAGCATGTATAAAGTGAATAAAATTGATCCTAGCACAGAACCTTGTGGAACTCCATAATTAACCTTAGTCTGTGAAGAAGACTCCCCATTTACATGAACAAATTGTAATCTATTAGATAAATATGATTCAAACCACCGCAGCGCAGTGGTTTAATACCTATGGCATACTCTAATCTCTGTAATAAAATTTTATGGTCAACAGTATCAAAAGCAGCACTGAGGTCTAACAGGACAAGCACAGAGATGAGTCCACTGTCTGAGGCCATAAGAAGATCATTTGTAACCTTCACTAATGCTTTTTCTGTACTACGATGAATTCTAAAACCTGACTGAAACTCTTCAAATAGACCATTCCTCTGCAGATGATCAGTTAGCTGTTTTACAACTACCCTTTCAAGAATTTATGAGAGAAAAGGAAGGTTGGAGATTGGCCTATAATTAGCTAAGATAGCTGGGTCAAGTGATGGCTTTTTAAGTAATGGTTTAATTACTGCCACCTAAAAAGCCTGTGGTACATAGCCAACTAATAAAGATAGATTGATAATATTTAAGATCGAAGCATTAATTAATGGTAGGGCTTCCTTGAGCAGCCTGGTAGGAATGGGGTCTAATAGACATATTGATGGTTTGGAGGAAGTGACTAATGAAAATAACTCAGACAGAACAATCAGAGAGAAAGAGTCTAACCAAATACCAGCATTACTGAAAGCAGTCGAACATAAAGATATGTCTTTGGGATGGTTATGAGTAATTTTTTGTCTAATAGTTAAAATTTTATTAGCAAAGAAAGTCATGAAGTCATTTTTAGTTAAAGTTAAAGGAATACTTGGCTCAAGAGAGCTCTGACTCTTTGTCAGCCTGCTACAGTGCTGAAAAGAAACCTGGGGTTGTTCTTATTTTCTTCAATTAGTGATGAGTAGTAAGATGTCCTAGCTTTACGGAGGGCTTTTTTTTATAGAGCAACAGACTCTTTTTCCAGGCTAAGTGAAGATCTTCTAAATTAGTGAGACGCCATTTCCTCTCCAACTTACGGGTTATCTGCTTTAAGCTGCAAGTTTGTGAGTTATACCACGGAGTCAGGCAGTTCTGTTTTAAGGCTCTCTTTTTCAGAGGAGCTACAGCATCCAAAGTTGTACTCAATGAGGATGTAAAACTATTGACGAGATAATCTATCTCACTCACAGAGTTTAGGTAGCTACTCTGCACTGTGTTGGTATATGGCATTGGAGAACATAACAAAGAAGGAATCATATCCTTAAACCTAGTTACAGCGCTTTCCGAAACACTTCTACTGTAATGAAACTTATTCCCCACTGCTGTCCATTAAAGTAAATGTAAATGTTATTAAGAAATGATCAGACAGAAGGGGGTTTTCAGGGAATACTGTTAAGTCTTCAATTTCCATACCATAAGTCAAAACAAGATCTAAAATATGATTAAAGTGGTGGGTGGACTCATTTACATTTTGAGCAAAGCCAATTGAGTCTAATAATAGATTAAATGCAGTGTTGAGGTTGTCATTCTCAGCATCTATGTGGATGTTAAAATCGCCCACTATAATTATCTTATCTGAGCTAAGCACTAAGTCAGACAAAAGGTCTGAAAATTCACAGAGAAACTCACAGTAACGACCAGTTGGACGATAGATAACAACAATAAATAAAACTGGTTTTTGGGACTTAATAAGCTGGAGTGGAAGATTGCTGCTAATCCTCCTCCTCGATCCGTGCTACGAGCATTCTGACAGTTAGTGTGACTCGGGGGTGTTGACTCATTTAAACTAACATATTCATCCTGCTGTAACCAGGTTTCTGTAAGGCAGAATAAATCAATATGTTGATCAATTATTATATCATTTACCAACAGGGACTTAGAAGAGAGAGACCTAATGTTTAATAGACCACATTTAACTGTTTTAGTCTGTGGTGCAGTTGAAGGTGCTATATTATATATATATATATATATATATATATATATATATATATATATATATATATATATATATATATATATATATATATATATATATATATATTATTGTCAATAATATATATATATAATATAATAATATATATATTATTGACCATTGGGGTTTTTCTGTAATTATTGTATGGCTTTTGCCTTGCAATATGAAGCGCCTTGGGGCAACTGTTGTTGTGATTTGACGCTATATAAATAAAATTGATTTGATCTGATTCCTAAAAAGGGGAAAGACCACCTGGACTGTGCTGCCTATTGACCAATCAGTATTCACTGTTCTGGCAATAAAATTCTGACTAAAATTCTTTCATAACGGCTCGAAGCAAATATTCCTAATATCATTGCCCCTGATGAGACAGGTTTTGTACCAGTCAGGCAGTCAAAATATAACGTGGAGACTCTTTAATCTAATCTCTTCCTCTCATTCTCTCCTGGAAGTGGAAGTTATGCTTTCTCTTGATGCTAACAAAGCCTTTGATTGGATAAAGTTGTACCATCCAGTTCTTGCTGTCCTGAACAGATTTGGGTTTGGCCCAACAGTCACCTCTTGGATCAGGTTTCTATATACTGCTTCTAAAGCTTCATTATGTACCAACTCTACAATTTCAAATTACTTTCTCCTCCATCGTGGTATGAGGCAGGGCTGCTCCCTTTCACCATATTCGTTTAACCTAGCTATTGAGCCCTTGGCTATCACCCACAGGATGGAGGGGGCAGAACTGGAATCCCGAGAGGAGAGGAGGTCTATCATAAGTCCTCTCTATATGCGGATGATCTTCTCCTCTATATATCTAACCCATTAGCATCCTTACTGCAAATTAGAGATTTTTATAATTTTGGAAGAATTTCAGGTTATAATTTGATTTTTTCCACAAGCTTGCTGTTTCTTGTCAATCAATTAGCCTTAAATCTGAGTTATGACATCTTCCCATTTAAATTAGAATAGCACTTCTTTACCTATTTAGGAATCTGTTACTCGCTGTTACAATGATTTATATACCAATAACCTCCAAACATTTGGTGGACAATACTAAGCTAGATCTAGTTAAATGGATATCTTTGCCTATCTCCCTTGCTGGCAGGATTAATGCAATAAAAATCACAGTGTTGCCTGAATCTATTCCAAATGATCCTGTTTTTCTTACCTAAGTCTTTTTTCAAGCTCTTAATACTCATATTTCCTCTTCCTCTTTTATTTGGCATGGGTCCACCCCGAGCTAAGAGATCTCGCCTGGAAATGCCCAGATCAATGGGAGGACTAGTTTTGTCCAACTTTCTATTTTATTACTGGTCAGCTAACATAGCCAAGTTCATTTTGTTGTGTGGGCTGCCAGAAGAGGAGGTACTGCTGGCCCACCACCAGAGGGCGCCCTGCCTGAAGTGCGGGCTTCAGGCACGAGGGGGCGCTGCCGCCTTACGGGAACAGCCGAGGTGACAGCTGTCACTCATCAACTATGACAGCTGTCACCAATCATCTGCACTTCACCCCGGATAAAAGCAGGATGACACCTCCACCACGTCACCGAGATATCGTACTTCTTGGAGGTAATATTCTCTGCCTGCGTATTGTACTAATTGATTTCAAGAGCTACTTTGTTGCAGCTGTCTACCCAGAGGACCGGCGTGGGCCGCGACTGTTTCGTTCTACGTCCCACCAGATAAGTGGTACTCAGATGCTGCACGAGTGTGTGTTAGAGGTGGAGGTGGAATTCCCACCGTTGTTGTTACAGGGTGCACACACACCCACACTTGACTGTCTTTGCTCTTCACCAGCAGTACCAGATCCGACACGCTGAGACGGTGGCCACCTGGGGAATTCGGGACCTGGCGGCTCCAGTATTCTTCGGGTTCAGTGGCGGTGGAAATCGTGTGGTTCCGGTTCATCTCCAGACGGACGTCTCCTATCGTCGAGCCTGCCCACACGACACCTTTATCCATTGACTTGTATTTATTCTATAATCTGCTGTGTGTGGTTGTGACATTCACAACAGTAAAGTGTTCAAATTTAACTCCCTCTATTGTCCGTTCATTTGCGCCCCCTGTTGTGGGTCCGTGTCACTACACTTTCCCAACAGGATATCTCGGCCAGCGTCATGGACTCCGAGGGGCGTCACCCAGCAATTGAACGACCAATGGGAGATCAGGGTGCACAGGCATCTGCAGGAGGCGTGATTGGTGAGTTGCAGCACATCCTCACTGCCTTTACGGCTCGGTTGGATCAGATGACCGAGCAAAACATCCTCCTGAACCGCAGGGTGGAGGCTCTCTCCGCACAGGTGGCAGCGAGCGCTCAGGGCGCTGCTGCAGCTCCTCCTCCTGCCGACCCTGTGCAAGATATGAATGTTCCAGTGGTCGTTCAACAACCCCTCCCACCATCCCCTGAAGCATACATAAGCCCCCCAGAGCCGTACGGAGGTTGTGTGGAGACGTGCGCGGACTTTCTCATGCAGTGTTCGCTCGTCTTTGCACAACGTCCCGTCATGTACGCGTCTGATGCTAGTAAAGTAGCTTATGTGATTAATCTGCTTCGAGGAGAGGCACGCGCTTGGGCTACGGCGCTTTGGGAGCAAAATTCACGGCTCCTTCATACGTATACTGGGTTTGTGAGGGAGTTCGGAACAGTGTTTGATCACCCTAACAGAGGAGAGACCGCTTCAATAGTGCTGCTGTCAATGCGACAGGGGCGCCGGCGCGCAGCCGAATATGCAGTCGACTTCCGCATCGCGGCTGCGAGGTCCGGCTGGAATAATGTTGCGCTCCGCTCCGCCTTTGTAAACGGACTGTCGTCGGTCCTGAAGGAGCACCTGGTAGCTAAGGAAGAACCGCGGGATTTAGATGTGCTTATCGATCTCGTTATACGGTTAGACAATCGGTTGGAGGAACGCCGTCGGGAGCGAGGCGAAGGACGTGGCGGGCACGCGCCGTCCCTCTCCCTTCCGGGTTCAAAAAGGTTCCGCCCTCCCCACGCTCCACAGCCGCAGCGCTCCGTGGGGCAACAGCTCCCCCTGCTGACGTTGCTAGGGAAACACACAGGGCCAAAATGAGAACAGCTGACAGAATGAGGAGGCTGGTCCACAGGGAGTGTTTTCACTGCAGCTCAAAAGAGCACATACAGAAAAACTGCCCCAAACAGCCAAAACGACAACACCCGCCCTTAGGGACTGGGCTAAGGGGGGGTCATAACATTCACGTGGGACACACACATATCGCCACACGACTCCCAGTCACAATCCTGAGCGGGGATTTAACCCTTCAAGCCCCAGCACTGGTGGACACGGGGTCCGAAGGGAATCTGCTAGACAGCAGATGGGCAAGGGAGGTAGGGCTCCCTCTGGTGGCGCTTCCTTCGCCATTGCAGGTGCGGGCACTAGATGGCACCCTTCTCCCTTTAATCATGCACAAGACACCACCTGTAACTCTGGTGGTGTCTGGGAATCATCGGGAGGAGATCGAGTTTTTTGTGACTCCTTCTACCTCCCGCGTGATTTTGGGCTTCCCGTGGATGCTAAAACACAATCCCCGGATTGATTGGCCGTCCGGGGTGGTGGTACAGTGGAGCGAGACCTGCCATCAGGTGTGTTTAGGATCCTCGGTCCCCCCCGGTTCCCAGGCTAAGGAGCAGGTCAAAGTCCCTCCCAATCTGTCAGCGGTGCCGGTTGAGTACCACGATCTTGCTGACGTTTTCAGCAAGGATCGGGCACTCACCCTTCCCCCGCACCGTCCGTACGATTGCGCCATCGATTTGATTCCAGGTGTGGAGTTCCCGTCCAGCAGGCTGTACAACCTCTCACGACCTGAGCGCGAATCGATGGAGACCTACATCCGGGACTCCTTAGCTGCCGGGCTGATCCGGAACTCCACCTCCCCGGTGGGAGCAGGTTTCTTTTTTGTGGGCAAGAAAGATGGCGGTCTTCGTCCATGCATTGATTATCGGGGGCTGAACGAGATCACGGTTCGCAACCGATACCCGTTGCCTTTGTTGGATTCGGTGTTCACCCCCCTGCATGGAGCCAAAATTTTCACAAAGCTGGATCTTAGGAACGCATATCACCTAGTTCGGGTCCGGAAGGGAGACGAGTGGAAGACGGCATTCAACACCCCGTTAGGTCATTTGAGTACCTGGTCATGCCGTTCGGCCTCACTAACGCCCCCGCGATGTTCCAAGCTTTGGTAAATGACGTCTTGCGGGACTTCCTGCACCGATTCGTCTTCGTGTATCTGGACGATATACTCATTTTTTCTCCGTACCCTGAGACTCATGTACGGAATGTACGTCAGGTCCTGCAGCGGTTGTTGGAGAACCGGCTGTTTGTGAAGGGCGAGAAGTGTGAGTTTCACCGCACCTCTTTGTCCTTCCTGGGGTTTATCATCTCCTCCAACTCTGTCGCCCCGGATCCGGCCAAGGTCGCGGCGGTGAGAGACTGGCCCCAACCTACGAGCCGGAGGAAGCTGCAACAGTTCCTCGGCTTCGCAAATTTTTACAGGAGGTACATTAAGGGTTATAGTCAGGTAGTTAGCCCCCTGACAGCCCTGACCTCACCAAAAGTTCCCTTCACCTGGTCGGATCGGTGCGATGCCGCGTTCAGGGAGTTGAAACAGCGCTTCTCGACTGCACCCGTCTTGGTGCAGCCCGATCCCAGTCGCCAGTTTGTGGTTGAAGTGGATGCCTCTGACTCAGGGATAGGAGCCGTGCTATCCCAGAGTGGAGAGACCGATAAGGTTCTTCACCCGTGTGCCTATTTCTCCCGCAGGTTGACCCCAGCAGAGCGGAACTATGACGTGGGCAATCGAGAACTCCTAGCAGTGAAAGAGGCTCTTGAGGAGTGGAGACACCTGCTGGAGGGAGCGTCAGTGCCTTTCACGGTTTTTACTGACCACCGGAACCTGGAGTATATCAGGACCGCCAGGCGACTGAACCCCAGGCAAGCCCGCTGGTCACTGTTCTTCGGCCGTTTTGACTTCCAGATCACCTACCGCCCCGGGACCAAAAACCAGAGGTCGGATGCCTTGTCCCGGGTGCATGAACACGAAGTCAAGACCGAGCTGTTGGATCCACCGGAACTCATCGTACTACTATCGTGGCCACCCTTACCTGGGACGTGGAGAAGACCGTCTGGGAGGCCCTGGCACGGAGCCCGGATCCCGGAACAGGGCCGAAGAATAGACTATGCGTCCCACCAGAAGCCAGGGCTGCCGTCCTGGACTTCTGTCACGGGTCCAAGCTCTCCTGCCACCCAGCGGTGCGTAGGACCGTGGAAGTGGTCCGGCAGCACTTCTGGTGGCCGTCCCTGGAGGCTGACTTCCGGGCTTACATCCAGGCCTGCAGCACCTGCACCAGGGGGAAGGCGGACCACCAAAAGGCACAGGGACTCCTTCAGCCGCTTCCTGTGCCTCATCGCCCCTGGTCCCACATCGGTCTGGATTACGTGACGGGCCTCCCGCCGTCCCGGGGGCACACCACCATCCTCACGATAGTGGACCGGTTCTCCAAGGCGGCCCACTTTGTGACCCTCCCGAAGCTCCCGTCGGCCCAGGAGACAGCGGATCTCCTGGTCCACCATGTCATACGTCTGCATGGGATACCTACAGACATCGTCTCAGATCGTGGTCCCCAGTTTTCCTCGCAGGTTTGGAAGAGTTTCTGCCGGGAGCTGGGGGCCACCGTGAGCCTCTCATCTGGGTATCACCCTCAGACCAACGGACAGGCTGAACGGGCTAATCAAGAGCTGGAGCAGGCCCTGCGATGTACTACATCCGCACACCCGACGGCTTGGAGTGAACACCTGGCCTGGATCGAGTATGAGCATAACAGCCAAGTGTCCTCTGCCACCGGCCTCTCCCCGTTCAAGGTGTGTCTGGGGTACCAGCCCCCTTTGTTTCCTGTGGTGGAGGGAGAGGTCGGTGTACCCTCGGTCCAGTCCCACCTGCGGAGATGCCGTCGGGTGTGGCGCACCGCCCGTTCGGCCTTGTTGAGGGCCCGGACGAGGGCAAAGTCCCATGCAGACCGTCGACGGTCCCTGGCTCCCGCATATCAGCCCAGGCAGGAGGTATGGCTATCCACACGGGACATACCTCTCCAGGTGGCTTCCCCCAAACTAAAGGACCGATACATAGGGCCCTTCCGGATCCTCAAGGACTTCAGTCCCGCCGCAGTGAGGCTCCA
This sequence comes from Thalassophryne amazonica, assembly GCF_902500255.1. Lineage (NCBI taxonomy): Eukaryota > Metazoa > Chordata > Actinopteri > Batrachoidiformes > Batrachoididae > Thalassophryne > Thalassophryne amazonica. The sequence continues at coordinate 139,105,471 of NC_047106.1, forward strand.
ACTCCCGGCCTCACTGCGGATCCATCCAGTCTTTCACGTGTCAAGGTTGAAACCATATCACACCTCACCCCTCTGTACACCCGGTCCTGCACCGCCTCCTGCCCATATCATCGACGGGGAGCCAGCTTGGACAGTACGCCGGCTCCTGGATGTCCGTCGAATGGGCCGGGGTTTCCAATATTTGGTGGACTGGGAGGGGTATGGACCCGAAGAACGCTCCTGGGTGAAGAGGAGCTTCATCCTGGACCCGGCCCTCCTGGCCGATTTCTACCGTCGCCACCCGGACAAGCCTGGTCGGGCGCCAGGAGGCGCCCGTTGAGGGGGGGGTCCTGTTGTGTGGGCCGCCAGAAGAGGAGGTACTGCTGGCCCACCACCAGAGGGCACCCTGCCTGAAGTGCGGGCTTCAGGCACGAGGGGGCGCTGCCGCCTTACAGGAACAGCCGAGGTGACAGCTGTCACTCATCAACTATGACAGCTGTCACCGATCATCTGCACTTCACCCCGGATAAAAGCAGGATGACACCTCCACCACGTCGCCGAGATATCGTACTTCTTGGAGGTAATATTCTCTGCCTGCGTATTGTACTAATTGATTTCAAGAGCTACTTTGTTGCAGCTGTCTACCCAGAGGACCGGCGTGGGCCGCGACTGTTTCGTTCTACGTCCCACCAGATAAGTGGTACTCAGACGCTGCACGAGTGTGTGTTAGAGGTGGAGGTGGAATTCCCACCGTTGTTGTTACGGGGTGTACACACACCCACACTTGACTGTCTTTGCTCTTCGCCAGCAGTACCAGATCCGACACGCTGAGACGGTGGCCACCTGGGGAATTCGTGACCTGGCGGCTCCAGTATTCTTCGGGTTCGGTGGCGGTGGAAATCGTGTGGTTCCGGTTCATCTCCAGACGGACGTCTCCTATCGTCGAGCATGCCCACACAACACCTTTATCCATTGACTTGTATTTATTCTATAATCTGCTGTGTGTGGTTGTGACATTCACAACAGTAAAGTGTTCAAATTTAACTCCCTCTATTGTCCGTTCATTTGCGCCCCCTGTTGTGGGTCCGTGTCACTACACTTTCCCAACACATTTGCTGGGTCTCAATGTATAAATGGGAGCAGGATCTCAATATTGAGATTACAGATTTACATTACAGAGATTAGGGAGCATGCTGTACAGCGTATTCACTCAACTTCACTCTGTCTAAGGTATAATCTAATCCAGTTTAAAATACTGCACAGATTGCATCTCACTAGAGTTAAAATGAGCTAAGTTTTATATGAATACAGATTCCACATGTATTAGATGTCACCAACAACCTGCACCTACTGGCACTGGTGGGCACAGGAAACCAAAAAGTTAGCTTCAATAACCGCTAACCCACTAACTGAAAAGTTAACTTTTATAATGCTAAACTGATAAACCGCTATGAAAGTTAGTGGTTAGTTGTACACTCTCAGCTACTGACAAGCCAGTTTTGAGTTTAAGCACAGCCAACGCTTCTGATTAGAATCAAAGACTATCACAAACCCAAACACAACCAACGAGTCAGCTCTTCTGTGTTTGTGCGCCCTGCCCACTGCCCACTGCTGTAAGGAAAAGTCATTTACATTCACAGCATAGAGTGGTACAAACATGAGGCAGAAGTCCTGAAAAGGAAAGCAGGTTTGACTTATGGTTTTGCTTTGCAAACCAAATTAATACAGATAGTTTAACTACATTGTCTTTTTTACAAAGTGAAAATATAACACATATCTTCATTTTAAAATAATGAACTAATTCCGAGGTTTTGAACACAAAACCTCCACACATCACTGATTGGTTGATTAATTTTTTGTAAAAAAAAATAAAAAAAAAACACACAAGTTGTCAGGATTTGGGTCTTGCCAGCTTTTATTTCTTGGCTCTGTGTTCTTCAGTTACTTTTGTTTATTCTGTTGTGGGGTTTTTGTTCTGTTTGGGTCTGTCTTTCCTGTCTGTCTCTGCTGGCTCTTGGTGGTGGGTGTTTCCCTCTGTCTGGCCACGCCCTCCTTCTGGTGTGTTCCACGCACACCTGTTCTCTATCTGCACCTCATCACCTGGGTGTATTTAAGCTCTCCATTGTGCCTTACTCCCTTGCCAGATTGTAGCGCCTTGTGCCTCTTTCTAGCTCTGTTCATGTATTTCCTTGCCTTGCCTCGTTTGCCTCATCGTTTTTTTTGACTACCTGCCTGTGTACCTCGACCACGCCTAGCCTGATGTATTTGTTACTGTTGCTCTTTTTGGACTGCCTATCTGTGTACCGACCCCAGCCTGTTTACAGAGTAAACATCTTATCTCCACTGAGCTGTGTACCTGCGTCCTGCATTTGTGTCCAGCCCGTCAAACCTGGTAGTACAATCTGGCCAACAATGGACACAGCTGACATAGACGTCTTCCAGCTGGCGGTACGCCACCACAGTCAGCAGCTCGCTCTGCAAGAGGACCAGCTAGCCGTTCTGAACTCTGGGATTAGTGAGTTAGCTAAGCAGCAGGCTTCTTTCATGGCCTCAGTGAGCTCTCAGATGGAGCAACTACTCTCTACCATTACGCATCAGACTATGATTAGTATGGCTCTCGCCGATGCACCACTTCCGGGACCGTCGTTAGCCCCGCCGGCTCCTGTACCTGTGGTTTGTAATTGAGCGTTTTTCTGGAGAGTCCATGGATGTCAAGCCTTTCATTACACAATGTGAACTTCATTTTGAATTAATGGCGTCAATGTTTCCATCCGATAGGGCGAAGATAGCATTCGTCATTACTCACCTGACTGGCCGGGCTGCAGCGTGGGCCATGACGGAGTGGAGCCGGGGTTCGCCATCATGCTCCTCCCTGGTGGCCTTCACTCACACTCTAGAGCAGGTCTTCCAGCACACCTCGCCGGGGCGCGAGGCGGGGCGTTCGTTGATGAGGTTAAAGCAAGGCAGTCGCCGGGTGGCAGATTACGCCATCGATTTTCGCATCCTCGCCTCGAAGAGCGAATGGAACCAGGCGACGCGCCAAGATGTCTTCTTCCGGGGTTTGAGTGACGTCATTCAAGACCAGCTGGCGGCGATAAACCTGCCGAACGACCTTGATGCTCTGATAGCACTAGCTATCCGGACTGATCGCCGTCTGTCTGACCTTCCCCGCCGAGACAGCCTTCATTACGCCCAGCAAGTCTTCTCATCGTCAGATCGATCATCCTCTGCCGGCCGCTCTGGCAGCAACGCTCTGCCCAGCTCTGCAGAGAAGCCCATGCGAGTAGGATGGACACGCCTCTCCCTGGCGGAGCGCGAGCAGCGTCGAGTGGAAGGACTTTGTTTTTATTGTGGTCAGTCAGGTCATGTTGCAACCCTCTGCCCAGTAAAGGGTGCCCCCGTGCGGCCGAGAAGGGTTGTGCAGGTGAGTCAGAGTTCAATTCATACGTCCTCTCAGAATGATTTAATTGCCACTTTCTCATCCGACCATACCACCATAGAATGTCCTGTATTCATTGATTCTGGGGCTAATTCTAATCTCATGTCATCCTCTGTTGCCAGGTCCCTCCAACTGAAATTTTATCAGCTTTCACGCCCATTGGTGGTCCATGCGGTGGATGGCCATGAATTAGGTCAAATTGAGTACCGCACCCAACCTGTTTGCATGATAATTTCTGGCAATCATTCTGAACAAATTAGTTTTCATGTATTTGATAACATGACTCACTATGTGATTCTGGGGCACCCTTGGATGCAACGCCATAAACCTAGTCTAGACTGGACTCAGGGTAAAATTGAAGCATGGGGATCTTCTTGCGAAAAGTCTTGCCGGTCTGCACCCGAGGTTCCAACCAATATTTGTAACTCTGATCTAGAGGGCGTACCAGTTTGCTACCATGATTTAGCGCTCGTCTTTAACAAAGCTAAGGCTAAGTCTCTACCTCCGCATCGGGAGTACGACTGTGCCATTGATCTTCTCCCTGGGGCGACTCCTCCCCAGGGAAAATTGTTTTCTCTTTCAGGTCCCGAACGAGCAGAGATCAATTCATACATCCAGGAGTCACTGGATGCTGGATTGATTCGTCCATCGTCATCCCCCGCTGGAGCCGGGTTCTTCTTCGTTGAAAAGAAGGATAAGTCACTTCGTCCTTGCATCGACTATCGGGTGTTAAATGATATCACCTTTAAAAATCGCTATCCTCTGCCACTGATTTCATCTGCATTTGAGCTGTTAGAGGGCGCTAAAGTGTTCACTGCTTTTTTGCATTTGCGCAATATCTAGAAAATTAGAACGGTCTTGTCTCAGAGTGATGCTGAAAAACTAATTCATGCATTTATTTCCTCTAGGCTGGACTATTGTAATTCATTATTATCAGGTTGTCCTAAAAATTCCCTGAAAAGCCTTCAGTTAATTCAAAATGCTGCAGCTAGAGTGCTGACAGGGACTAGAAGGAGAGAGCATATCTCACCCATATTGGCCTCTCTTCATTGGCTTCCTGTTAATTCTAGAATAGAATTTAAAATTCTTCTTCTTACTTGTAAGGTTTTGAATAATCAGGTCCCATCTTATCTTAGGGACCTCATAGTACCATATCACCCCAATAGAGCACTTCGCTCTCAGACTGCAGGCTTACTTGTAGTTCCTAGGGTTGTAAGAGTAGAATGGGAGGCAGAGCCTTCAGCTTTCAGGCTCCTCTCCTCTGGAACCAGCTCCCAATTCGGATCAGGGAGACAGACACCCTCTCTACTTTTAAGATTAGGCTTAAAACTTTCCTTTTTGCTAAAGCTTATAGTTAGGGCTGGATCAGGTGACCCGGAACCATCCCTTAGTTATGCTGCTATAGACTTAGACTGCTGGGGGGTTCCCATGATGCACTGAGTGTTTCTTTCTCTTTTTGCTCTGTATGCACCACTCTGCATTTAATCATTAGTGATTGATCTTTGCTCCCCTCCACAGCATGTCTTTTTCCTGGTTCTCTCCCTCAGCCCCAACCAGTCCCAGCAGGAGACTGCTCCTCCCTGAGCCTGGTTCTGCTGGAGGTTTCTTCCTGTTAAAAGGGAGTTTTTCCTTCCCACTGTCGCCAAGTGCTTGCTCACAGGGGGTCGTTTTGACCGTTGGGGTTTTTCCGTAATTATTGTATGGCTTTGCCTTACAATATAAAGCACCTTGGGGCAACTGTTTGTTGTGATTTGGCGCTATATAAATAAAATTGATTTGATTTGATTCACAAAATTAGATCTTCGTAATGCCTACCATTTGGTCAGGATTAAGCAGGGAGATGAATGGAAGACGGCTTTTAAGACCCCAACTGGGCACTATAAGTACCTGGTGATGCCTTTTGGACTCACAAATGCCCCAGCAGTCTTCCAAAATTTGGTAAATGACGTTTTACGAGAATACTTAAACAAATTTGTTTTTGTTTACCTGGATGACATCCTGATATTCTCTCCCGATCTCCACATGCATACTCAGCATGTCCGTTCGGTCCTGCAGACCCTATTACAGAGCAACCTCTTCGTCAAGGCGGAAAAGTGCGAATTCCACAGGACTACTGTATCGTTTTTGGGATTCGTCATCTCTGAGAGAGAGATTCGAATGGATCCAAACAAGGTGGCGGCAGTGCGTGAGTGGGTAGTTCCAAGCAATCGAAAGGATGTACAAAGATTCTTGGGATTTGCTAACTTTTATCAAAAATTTAACTTCAGTACCATCGCAGCACCTCTCCATAATGCAACCTCATCCCTACAGGCGTTCAAGTGGACACCTGAATGTGACGAGGCATTCCGGGTCTTAAAGCAACGCTTCACCGCTGCCCCGGTGTTACACCTTCCTGACCCTGTACGGCAGTTCGTGGTCGAGGTCGATGCTTCCGATATCGGTGTGGGAGCAATTCTGTCGCAAATAAGTCCTAAAGATAAGAAGTTGCATCCATGTGCCTATCTGTCCCGTAAGTTGTCAGCGGCAGAACAAAATTACTCCATCGGCGACCACGAACTGCTGGCGGTAAAAGTGGCCTTGGAGGAATGGCATCACTGGCTTGAGGGGACACAATTGCCATTTCTAGTGTACATGGATCATAAAAACCTCGCTTATCTTCGCACTGCAAAGCGCTTAAATGCTTGTCAGGCCCGGTGGGTAATCTTTTTTGGTCGATTCAACTTTGTTATCTCGTACTGACCCGGTTCGAAAAACGGGAAGCCTGATGCCTTGTCCAGGCAATACGATAAAGCCGATACACCTTCTGACCCCGGCAATATTCTCCCAGTATCATGTTTTATCTCGGCCATTACGTGGGAGGTGGAATCACGGGTAAAGGAAGCCCTTCGCAACATTTGCGTGCCTTCTTTTCAGGACTTCTGCCTCATGTCTGGACCACTCTATGCTGTGAATGTAAATGACTTTTCCTTACAGCAGTGGGCAGTGGGCAAAGGCGCACAAACACAGAAGAGCTGACTCGTTGGTTGTGTTTGGGTTTGTGCGTGCCTTCTAATTGTCCTCCGGACAAGTTATTTGTACACTCAAGTGGGCTCACAATAGCCGGTTTTCGTGTCACCCTGGAATCAAAAAGACGGTTCATGTCGTGCAACAACGTTTTTGTTGGCTGCATATGGTTGCAGATGTTACGGAATATGTAAATGCCTGTCAAACATGTGCTATGCATAAGTCCTCATCACGCCCACCTGCGGGCTCGTTACTACCTCTGCCCGTTCCCAAACAGCCTTGGACTCACATCACAATGGACTTTGTATCTGGTCTTCCCCCCTCACGCGGCAACACTGTGATTTTGACTGTTGTAGACAGATTATCCAAGATGTGTCATTTTGTGCCATTGCTCAGTTTGCCTACTGCCAAAGGAACTGCTGAAATTATGTTAACTCATGTATTTTGTCTCCACGGTTTTCCCCAGGATATCGTCTCTGACCGGGGCCCGCAGTTTGTGTCCAGGTTCTGGAGGGAGTTCTGTCGCTTACTCGGGGCCACCTCCAGTCTCACGTCCGGCTATCATCCCCAAGCAAACGGTCAGACCGAAAGATTTAATCAGGAATTGGAAAAGGGTCTTCGAATTTTGTGTTCTCAGCATCCCTCTACCTGGTCATCCCAACTGCCTTGGATTGAGTTAGCTCACAACAGTCTGCCCTCTGCTTCTTCTGGTTTCTCCCCTTTTCATTGGTGTTTGGTCATCCTCCCTCTTTGTTTTCTTCCTCCACCCTTCGGTCCCCGGTCCCGTCTGCCCTAAGTCTGATTGTCAGGTGCCAACGAACTTGGGAGCGGGCACGTCGTGCCCTATGCCATTCCTCGGCACAATACAAAGCTGCCGCGGACTGCAAACGGTCCTCGACTCCCGTCTACACACCTGGTCAGAAGGTCTGGCTCTCCACCCGGCATTTGCCGCTACGGGGTGTTCCTCGGAAACTGGCTCCCAGGTACGTTGGTCCCTTCCCTGTGTCCAAGGTCATTAACCCTGTTTCTGTCCGTCTTCGTTTACCTGGTTCTATGCATGTTCACCCCACCTTTCATGTCAATCATGTCGAACCCTTTAGGTCCAGCCCTTTGTGCCCTCCGGCCGTTCCCCCGCCTCCCGCCCGGTTCGTGGGGGGGGGGGGGGGTGGTCTTCTCTGTGCGTCGGCTTCTGGCTTTGCGTCGGAGGGGCCACGGGTTTCAGTATTTGGTGGACTGGGAGGGGTACGGCCCCGAGGAGCGGTCGTGGGTTCCCTCCCGCTTTGTCCTGGACCCCTCTCTCATTAGGGATTTTCATGCCTCTCACCTTGCCGCGCCTGGGCCGTCGGGGGCCAGCCTTTGGGGGGGGGGGGTACTGTCAGGATTTGGGTCTTGCCAGCTTTTATTTCTTGGCTCTGTGTTCTTCAGTTACTTTTGTTTATTCTGTTGTGGAGTTTTTGTTCTGTTTGGGTCTGTCTTTCCTGTCTGTCTCTGCTGGCCCTTGGGTGTTTCCCTCTGTCTGGCCACGCACTCCTTCTGGTGTGTTCCACGCACACCTGTTCTCTATCTGCAACTCATCACCTGGGTGTATTTAAGCTCTCCATTGTGCCTTACTCCCTAGCCAGATTGTAGCACCTTGTGCCTCTTTCCAGCTCTGTTCGTGTATTTCCTTGCCTTGCCTCGTTTGCCTCATCGTATTTTTTGACTACCTGCCTGTCAACCTCGACCACGCCTAGCCTGATGTATTTGTTACTGTTGCTCTTTTTGGACTGCCTACCTGTGTGCCGACCCCAGCCTGTTTACAGAGTAAACATCTGATCTCCACTGAGCTGTGTACCTCCGTCCTGCATTTGTGTCCAGCCCGTCAAACCTGATACAAGTTACTGTAACATGTGTGTTGGTTTTTACAAATTAATGTGTATTTGTAAAATATGGAATTTTTTTTTCATTTATGAAAAAAAGGCATTTGCAAAACTGAAAATTCTGTTTAAGTTGTATTCAGCTCAACAACTATTTGATATTTGGGTGGACAGTTTTCCCACTGCTATCCAGTAGATGGCAGTGTTCTATGCATTTTGACCCATCTACTGGATGGCATTGGGAAAACCGTTTAGTGTTAGAAAAGTTAACTTTTCAGTTAGCAGATTAGCAGTTATCGAAGCTAACTTAGCTGTGTCCACCACTGGTTGTGTGTCATATTTTGTTTTGATGACTGTTACTGTCAGTTTATATATGGAACAGGTAACTCTGTGAGATAGTTCTGAGTTCCATCAATCTGTCTGTCTCCTTGGACAAAACACTTCATCTGCATTTTCTCAGTCCACCCAGCTGTAAATGGGTACTGGTCTTGGATGTGGAAGTAACCTGTATCAGACTGTTGTAGACTCTCATCCACTTCACAAAATAGAATCCGGAGATAAGCACCGACACAATCGGGTCTCAGGGCTTATATAGGAAGAAGGTCAATTATTACAAGTCAGCTCAGTCAGGACTGTCCACCCAATCAGTAGCTGGCTGAACAATGAAACACTCTTGATGTGGCTCATCATATGCAGTTAGAGCAGGAGAAATGGACAGTGTACTACTACACTGTACTACACTGGCCATGGTCCCGAGGACCAGGACTGGGAAACACTGCATTAATGCAAGACCCAAACAACACTAAAACTCAAGTATCCGCAGTACGGAAATCTTTGTGCACTTCAGTAATCATGAGGAAACTGTTGTCACTGATTGTCTTTAAATTAAGAACTTATTTGCCTTTTTGTGTGTGTGTGTGTGTGTGTGTGTGTGTGTGTGTGTGTGTGTGTGTGTGTGTGTGTGTGTGTGTGTGTGTGTGTGTGTGTGTGAGTGAGAGAGAGAGATCAGTCAATAGATAGACACAATACCAAACCTGACAACTGATCAATAGGGAGCGATCATGAAGCGAGGGAGATGATAAGGACTGAATCAGATTGGGATCGTAATCAATAAGAACTCTAATTGTGTGCACGGCCGATTTACGTGAACATCCAGTAGCTGCTGAAGTTAGGCAGACCACACAAGATCTTTGTATGTTATGACTTTTACAGATTCTCTTCACATTTTGACAAGAAACAGTATTGACAACATGGAGGAAGTTCAAAGATAAAGACACAATAATAATGTATTCTAATGGAAATATCAGACGATGGTCAGTTCGTCGTTATTTGCACGCATCATTATGAATCAATCAAACCCCTCATTAATGATGCTGTGTTCATTTGTCATGTCAGAGAACAACATAAAGCTGATCTGTGCACTGTTGATGCTGATAGCGTTATTTCTGGTTCCGGTCTGGTGTTGTTGTTTAAACCATGCAAAAAAAAAGTGTCAAAAGATGTCCAAACCAGTTATTTCTCCGAAAAACACTCTTTATTTACAGACAAGTCAGTAAATCAAAACAAAAAAATTATAGGCGTTATAGTTGCTGCAATTAAACAGGGGTGCGCTTGGTTTCAATGCAGAAGGTTTCTGGTTCAAATCACACCCTTACCACATGACTCCATGTAATGCTGCATCAGGAAGCAAATCCGGCATAAAACTTGTGTCAAACTCAATATGCAGATCCACATTGGATCTGAAGGGACTTACTTTATAGTTGCTGAAATTAACTGTGCAATCGGGGGAGAAGCGCTTTTGTCAGGGAGGTGACCAAGAACCCAATGGTCACTCAGTCAGAGCTCCAGCCTTCCGCTGTGGAGAGAGGAGAACCTTCCAGAAGGACAACCACCTCTTCAGCAATCCACCAATCCGGCCTGTATGGTAGAGTGGCCAGACAGAAGCCACTCCTTAGTAAAAGGCACATGGCAGCCCACCTGGAGTTTACCACAGTTTGTGTCTTGCATGGTGTTCGTCTCTGGACATGTTACACTCTCCCTTCTTTTCTCCTGACATCCACTTCACACCTTAGTCTCTTTTCTTATGGCCCCTTCACACATAACAGCGAAACAGCGCAAAACAGTTTGAGATTAGTGTACGAAAGATCACGCACGAAACATTGTGCCAACAGGCAGGTGTGCATGAACCAGGTGCAAGAGTTCGTGCATGCACCGGTGTCTTTCGAGCAGGAACCACTAACCCTGTGGAACCACACTGCGCTGCTTATGTGGAATAATTTATACAAAAAAAAAAGAGAAAAACACACCACCCACTGGATGCGAACATGTGCTGTCCAAAAGCTCTGATTGCCAGTCAGAGACTTTACCACTGAGCTACGGAGCTGTTCTTTGAAAGATGCAGAAATCTGCCTCATATCAGGAAGGACATGGAAGTATTACAAAAAAAATTAAAATCACACACCATATAAAAACACCACATTTATCAAGTGAACAATACAAATATGATCCGTCTGTTCTTCTGTAAATGACCCATGCTCACAGACATACAGTCATGAAATGACATGAATGAGAAGCAGTTTGCTCATCTCATTCATGTTCACATCTGCTGGCGCATCTTGTGGACGATGCACTGCAGGACACTGCATCATGTGGAACAGAGCTCATGTGGGTGAGATGACAGTGAAGTTGGCTGCTGCATGTTCTGATGTTCTGACAGCCTGTTTCAACCTGGGAGCAGCCTGTCCATGTGCGCGCTTGCTCGCTGCAGCATGTTGCCACAGTGATATATGTTTTTATTTATGTCCACTTAATTACAGCAAACAGACGCACACGTGTCACAGTGGGCAGTTGTTTGTCCATGTCCGTCCAAACACAGTACGTGGTGTCCAGCTGGAATGTCCAGATCCACAGATTTCCACAGCCACTTCAGTGGGAGGACACACCTCCTGTCACTTCTCAGCGCACACACCAAAGCCACACTCATGTGGGACTTAGACAAATTTCTCTGCGAGTACGAAAGTGATTGTCTGCAAGAGTGCGACTGGCCACACATCTCACGGCACCTGCTGTGAGAGGGTGCGATGGGTTCACACAGCGCACACTCTGTCTTTCAGGTGCTTGTGTGCGCAAATAGTTGTAGCAACAGGTGTACAAGGCATTGGAGGCAGGGACGATACGAGGTCTGTTAGAAAAGTAAGCCTCACAGGACATGTTGTGGCATGTCCAGCTCGTCCACAATTTCTCGGATAGTCACGGATAGTCTGAAAAGCCACAGAAAGCCGTCTGTATCTTCCGAATGGTGCAAGAGCTGGGCATGTTAGGGCTTGTCCTGTGAGACCAACACTGGGCGAATTTCTCCGCTCCTCTTTCCATTACAAAAACTCCTGTAACAGTGGAATGTGCCAAAAAAAGTGCTATGTCCAGCTGTCTTGCATTTCTCTGGTAGTCAGACGACGTCCCGGATCAACAAAGCGTTCACTTTGGAAATGATCTGGTCATTTGAGCCTGTCGATCGGCGCACCATCCGCCGCTGTGGGCTGTCTTTAATCCAGTTGTAATTGTCCTTAATCTGTGTGATCCCCATAAGATCTTCACCGAAAGCCATCTGAATTTTCCAAATGGTTTCCACCTGGCTGTCTCTCACACTTTCTGAAAAAATTTTGATGAAGCAAAGTAGCAGTCGATGTCCTGACAATATATTCATTAGATGGAAATCCTGCCCATAATTGAATGAGTTCTTCCAGTGAGCCATTTTTTTGAGTGTAGCAGAGAACTGTCATGTGATGTGTTTGTGACAGTTGTCATATTAGCCACCTGGTATTGCTGTTATGCTGAGCAGTGTTGTGTGCACAAAAAGTCTTGAGGGAACTGATGTAAGCATGAAGAAGAACCACTAGGCTAAGAGCGAGGTACATCATTCTGTAGTTCGTATGTGTTCGTAAACGTTAATAAAGCCAGTTAACGAAACAGAGGCTGTATGGTATGTGACAACGACCCACACTGCTCAGCGTGCTGCTTTCAGTGGAGCTACATCTCTGCTGTTTTGACACTGTGGGATTCACTGCCCACAGACTACTTTCGCCTGACCAAGTTTCCGGTTGTCTGCAAAATAGCGCTGAATTTGCCGACATGAGAAGATGATGCTGAATGAATGTGAGGCGTAAAAACACACGAGATACAGACGTTCTTCGCCAAATATACTCCGGATGTTTTTGTTACCCATGAAAACGCACTGGTCTGGGAACTACTTTTTGGCAGGAATTCATCAAGCACGTCGGCCGCAGGCGCATACTAACACAGAATATACAAAAACTGTATAGTTGTTCGGCCAAAATGAGACCATCCACTTTTAGGTTGCCATAATTTAAGCTAGTGGCGTGTGTGAGAGTATGGACAATGACCATCTTGGAAGTTAACAAAATTGTCGTACATTGGAGGAGTTTCTTGGCAACGGTGCTCATGAGGCAGCTATGCCCGTGAACCTCCCCGACGGGTAAGACGGCTACTCTACAAGTTTAGCCGTCAATGTGAAATGGAGATTAGACGGATAATGTTGGGAGACTAACCGTAGTCGACTAAGCACGTTTCGTGGACTAAAAGATTAGGGTGCTTTATGAAACCAGGCCCTGGTTTTGTCATTTTATTTGTTAACCCTCTGCAGTCATCTGACGTGGAGACGCATCAAAGTCACATGACCGAATTAAGCGGTCGTCCCAACAAATCCCCCTTAATCTGAGTTTCTGTTTGAATGTGCATTGAAAGTGCAGACATCAAACTATATACCAGCTACATGCTTCATCCAGCATGTGTATGAACGGGAGTATTCTCCCTATTTTCTCCTCTCCAGCTGGAGCAATTATAAGGGGGAAATAAACAACACTTTCCCTTTATCAGTTGGTGGTGGACAGTGTGTGTGTGTTTGTTTATATGGCACAAAATTAATTTAAAAAAAGAAAGGCAAGTAAAATTAGCCTCAGCAGTGCTTGTTTCCTGGAAGACATTTTTGTGAAAAGCTCAGAGTTTAAAAAGTGAAAATATGGACAAAAAAATTAAACAATAAATAGCATTAAAATAGACAGTATGTGACATCACTCAGAGTGGCACAATTAATGAATGTCACATGACAATCCAGCAGTCAAATGACACAGATCTACTTAGGTGTGGAAAAGAACAGACTGGTGGCTCAGACTGACCTGTTTGACGCGGTCCGGGTTGACAGTGGTTTGCGGCTGCAGGATGCTGACTGGTTCTGTCTTCTGGCTGCTCTGAGGCATCTCCCTCACCTTCTCAGCAATGAAGTCATGGACACCGTTGAGTGCCTCCACCGTCCCCTGGATCAGACACACCCGCTCTGTGGTCCCTGCACACGGACACACAGGGAGACACGGCTGTGAGCAGGTGCACAAACATCAGCTCCTTATACAAAAACATGGCACCTGGTGGCCGACAGTAACTAAAACATTCATGTACAACTCAGACTCCCGGTCAAAAAGAGGACAGACGCACACCCCGAAGGAGTGAGACACCATATGGAGAAAAAGAAAAACATGATGTGCAAATACACACAGACAGAGCGTGATTCTGTTCCACTTTCCCAAGTGGGGAAAGTGGAACCTTTTTAATTATTGCATTAAAAACAAAACACAACAGACACGCAAACTAACACCAACAAAGAGATACAGCACAGAGTTAAAGTGAGCTCCAAAGATGACACCATCAAGCAGAAAGTTCACTGATGGGGTCAGACACACACACACACACACACACACACACACACACACACACACACACACACACACACACACACACACCGAAGCTGATTTGGGAAAATCTCAGCCGGTGCAAAGCCTCTCAGTATTTCACAGCACACACACTCTCTCTTTCACTCACAATCCCCCCCCCCCACACACACATACATATATATTCACACACTCAGATTGATCCGACTTGGCCCCGGGTCAGAAGTTTCAAGGAAGAAACTGTGTGTTCATTTGCAATGAAATATGAGAGAAATTTATTTGAACACAAAAGATCAGCCAAAAGAGGGTTTTTTTTTACAAAATGCCCAGATGATGTTCCACATGATGAAGACGTCCAGCCAAAAAAACTCCATCAGAATTAAATCAAGACTCCATCAGGATTTCATCACAAATCCACTCGAATTTCATCAGGATTACATCAAAACTCCATCAAGACTCCATCAGGATTCCATCACAAATCCACTCGAATTTCATCAGGATTACATCAAAACTCCATCAAGACTCCATCAGGATTCCATCACAAATCCACTCGGATTTCATCAGGATTACATCAAAACTCCATCAAGAAACCATCAGGATTTCATCAGGATTACATCAAGACTCCATCAGGATTCCAAAAGGATTACATCAAAACTCCACCAAGAAACCATCAGGACTCCGTCAGGATTACATCAAGACTCCATCAGGATTCCAAAAGGATTACATCAAAACTCCACAAGAAACCATCAGGACTTTGTCAGGATTACATCAAGACTCCATCAGGATTCCAAAAGGATTACATCAAAACTCCACCAAGAAACCATCAGGACTCCGTCAGGATTACATCAAGACTCCATCAGGATTCCAAAAGGATTACATCAAAACTCCACAAGAAACCATCAGGACTTTGTCAGGATTACATCAAGACTCCATCAGGATTCCAAAAGGATTACATCAAGACTCCACCAAGATACCATCATGACTCCGTCAGGATTACATCAAGACTTCATCAAGATTCCAAAAGAATTACATCAAAACACCATCAAAACTTAATCAAGAAACCATCAGAACTCAGTCAGTCATCAGACCCATGAAACGCCCATAAGCAAGTCAGTAAAAAATACCTCATATTCAGATCTGAAGTTTTCAGTTCTGCTTGAAAGAACCTCATATTTTGGTTCATGTGAACATGTTTTAATTAGCACAAATACCACAAAACAAAATAAAGACAAGTAGGCTAAAAAAAATTTGGTCATGGTGGCCACTAGAGGCCAGTGTTGTCTGTCGCAAACTAATTTCACACCATGCTTTATACTCCCCTCACACTTAGCATGAATATCCCCGAATAATGCACAAATGAGGATTTGACATTCAGGTAAATTTGAGGTGCATTTGAAATCCTTGTACAGCATTCTTACAGCAGTCGGCACATTTATGTGGCCAGAGCACATGAATGAACGGACTGCATTATTACTTTTCCATCTGCATCAGACGCTCAAAGCGCTTTACAATAATGCCTCACATTCTCCTTGAATGTCATGCAAGGCGCTCACTACACACTGGGAGCAACTACAGGATTAAGGACTTTGCCCAAGGGCCCTTAGTGATTTTCCGGTCAGGCTGGGGCTTGAACTGAGGATCCTCTGGTCTCAAGCCAAACGTTTAACCACTAGACCATCATCTACATCTTGCACTCTACACTTGTGGTGCGCTTATGGTTGAAGACATATTGAATTACATTCAAGGCGCAGTCGTACCGTAATCTGACTGCAGACGTAATATTCGTACTGCATGAAATCGCAATTCAAAGTATTTGGAGAGCGTTCGAGGGGCTGTTTGAAATGTTTGGGCATGTCGAATCTTGGCCAAATGTCTCAGTTGTACCTGCACGCACCTCCCTGTCACACTAGAGGCTGAATGAGGCTGAATTCTGCACAAATGGACATCCAGCCTACATTTGAGCAAATTCAAGGCGCACTCAAAGTCCTTATACAGCATTCTTGAGAGTATCCCACACAGTCGGGCATATTCGCGCCGCCAACCTGAATGTAGAGCACACTGTCAAGGTGTGTTTGAGGTGGGGAAAGTTCAAATGGTATTGGACGTGCAGACTGACTGTAGTCTCAGCATTTGAAACACCTGAATCGCTTTGACCGTTGGGGTTTTTCCGTAATTATTGTATGGCCTTGCCTTACAATATAAAGCGCCTTGGGGCAACTGTTTGTTGTGATTTGGCGCTATATAAATAAAATTGATTTGATTTGATTTGAACAGGGTCGGCCAACATATGACAATGGCCAGCCAATACAGAACAGGGCCGAATGTCCTGAATGTGGCACGGATGAGCCGGAATGCACCTGAGTGCCCCCAGAGTGTCCAAAGTGGGGTGTGAATGCAACACTGATGTAAGCTGAATGTCCCGAGTGGCCAACCCATGCAACACAACTGCGAGCCAAGTGTGCTGAGTGCCCACCCCCCTCAATGCAACACGACTGCAAGCCGAGTGTGTGGCCCCCCAATGCAACACGACTGCGAGCCAAGTGTGCCAAGTGTCCACCCCCCTCAATGTAACACGACTGCGAGCCAAGTGTGTGGCCCCCCAATGCAACACGACTGAGAGCTAAGTGTGTGGCCCCCCAATGCAACACGACTGCGAGCCAAGTGTGCGAGTGCTCACCTCCCTCAATGCAATACGACTGCGAGTCGAGTGTGTTGCTCCCAAATGCAACACAACCGTGAGCCGAGTGTGTGGCCCCCTCAATGCAACACGACTGCGAGCCGAGTGTGTGGCCCCCCCAATACAACACGACTGCAAGCAGAGTGTATGGCTCCCCCAATGCAACATGACTGCGAGCCAAGTGTGCCGAATGCCCACCCCCCTCAATGCAACACGACTGCGAGCCGATTGTGTGGCCCCCAAATGCAACACGACTGCGAGCCAAGTGTGCCGAGTGCCCACCCCCCTCAATGCAATACGACTGTTTGTGTGCTCCCCCAATGTAACACAACTGCGAGCCGAGTGTGTGGCCCCCCCAATGCAACATGACTGCGAGCCAAGTGTGCCGAATGCCCACCCCCCTCAATGCAACACGACTGCGAGTTGATTGTGTGGCCCCCCAATGCAACACGACTGCGAGCCGAGTGTGCCGAATGCCCACCACCCTCAATGCAACACGACTGCGAGCCAAGTGTGTGGCCCCCCAATGCAACACGACTGCGAGCCGAGTGTGCCGATTGCCCACCACCCTCAATGCAACACGACTGCGAGCCAAGTGTGTGGCCCCCCAATGCAACACGACTGCGAGCCGAGTGTGCCGACTGCCCACCGCCCTCAATGCAACACGACTGCGAGCTGAGTGTGTGGCCCCCCCAATGCAACACGACTGCGAGCCAAGTGTGCCGAGTGCCCACCCCCCTCAACGCAACACGGATGAGGTGGGAAACACCTGTCTGGGCATAGACTGTGTTCAGACCACGCTGATTGCAACAGCAGATACTACTGAAAGGCTGGATGTTGGTGCGACATCCAGTGCCCATTGAGTACCGCTTGATCAACAACCACATGAGATCTCTCTCTGTCTCTCTCTCTCTGTGTCTCTGTGTCTCTGCTCAGTGTGACGGCGCCCTTATGGACAGGCACATCCACTCACTCTACAGTTTTGGACTTTCAGAAGAAGATACCACTGTCACTGTTCCAGGGAGAGCTGTCTCCTTCCAACACAAGAATATTTACAAATTGTACGCTGAGCAAGTAATGACATGACATTCAAGTACATCAATCCAGCAATTCCACCCCCCCCCACCCCCCACAACCACCCATACAGTTGTCATAGAGGGGGGAAACAACACAGTAAATTTTGCAGAGCATAAAAATCTCTGCCAGAACTACATTTGGTCTCACTGTAAACAGAGTTAAATAAACTTCACCAGTGTTAAATCAACTCTGTCATGCTGTGAATGACTCTTATTGCAATTAAAAAACTTGATTTGACGTGATGATAGAGCTGGTTTCATACTATAAAAGAGTTTATTAGCTGAGTTACGTGTTCTACGCACCGTTAATAGAGATGGATTTCATCCATGTCGCTGTATATTTCATGTGACTTTAGTTAAGGTGTAGTAAGTTGCATTGCATTGTGTGTATGTTGTCATCATTAATATTCATAAAACAATTTGTGTCATTCGTGGGCCTCAAGTGAATGATAATAAAAGGTGACAGCATGTCATATCCCTGCAATGCTGTGGCAGCCGTACACAGTAGGTACATTTTAATTGAAAAAACGTGTTTTAACTCACAGGCGGCGCACATTGGCCTGTTCAGATTGTAATTAAAGTGAACCCCAGCGGCAGATGATGAGGCTCTTTTTAAGGACGTTGAGGCTTTGTGGACGCAGAGCCAAAGGAAGGGTCAAAAATCCAAACTAAAAATAAACCAGCACGCTTGCTACCTGAGCGTGCCCGCGTGCTCCTGGGTGCCCATTAGCATCACAGTGGTGTTAATTCTCGCTGCTGTTTGTGCAGCGTGCTGAGTGCTGCTCGGTGCAGCCGCGACTGTCAGCTGACCAATCAGCACGGTGAATTTATCGTGCATCATTCTGCACTTTATTGCACTGATGCCGAGGAATCGAGGCCTCACCCCGACAGCTGGTGCCCTCTGGGTAGTCTGGACTCATCCAATCAGAAAGAGGGATTAGCAGACCATTGTTTTGGCATTTGTGTGTGTGTGTGTGTGTGTGTGTGTGGCACAGAAAGCTGTGCAGCTGTATGTGTCACCAGAACAAACACAGGGCATAATTTACCGAACTTCATGCAAACACACACAGACTCACAAACACACAAATCTGTGCCAAGAAGCAATAATTTACACACATCAAAGTCCCCCAGTGACAGTGTGCGAGTGTTACTGGTCCCACTGGTACAACACATCACTGTGTGTGTGTGTGTGTGTGTGTGTGTGTGTGTGTGTGTGTGTGTGTGTGTGTGTGTGTGTGTGTGTGTGTGTGTGTGTGTGTGTGTGTGTGTGTGTGGCAAGAATGAACATCGTTTGACATTTTTATGGCTGCAGGCTATTTCCAAGCTGTGGTTGCTGAAGTGAACCTCGTGAATGTTGTAAAGCTCCTAAATTTACATGAACGTTTTATTTGATGGGGTTCTTGTTGCACAGCAGAGCAGGAAGAAGAACTTACTATTTACCACAAGAACACACAAACAGGATCAACACTGTCATCACAAAGTCTGAGCCTCATCACTTTCCAGCTACTTTGGCTGATTTTCACCTAACCTGGTGTTTGGATGAGGACCAAGTTGCTCTAAAAGCTTTTGTTTGACAAAGGTCAAGCACAATGGGATCAAAAGTCACATTTTAGATTTTTCACTCCAGCTGCAACCAATCCTAACACTTGCATGGAGGTTCTGGAATTGGCCAGGCAAAGTCAAAATTTACCAAAAGTGAACAACAGATTGTCATCCAAAAAGAAATAGATCAGATCCCGACTCAAGTCTCTGCCTTCTGAAATCTTGATCCCGTTGTCATGACACCTTTCATATGATATGACAAGCAGTGGTGGGCACAGTTAACCATAAAGTTAGCTTCGATAACAGATAATCAGCTAACTGAAAAGTTATAAAGTTATATAGTTTATAAAGCTAAACCGATAAACCACCCAAAAATTTATCTGAAGCTACAGCTAACCGATAACTTCCAGTATTGTCTCCGGTACACTTGCAACTACTAACAAGCTGATTTTGAGTTTTAACACCACAATCGCTTTTGGTCGCATTAAAAGTGACCACAGACCCAAACGATGAATCAGTACTTCTGTCTTTGAGCACCTTGCCCACTGCTGGAAACTCCTGTTTACTACATAACTTACTTCAATTCAATTCTCTACTCAATAGCAGTGTTGCCATGAGCCGGAGGTCTTGGAAAATAAAGCAGTGCTGACTTATGGTTTTGATTTATAAATAAAATTAATATGGATAAAATAATTAATGTCAATTCTGTCATTTGTCATTTCTGTCATTTCACTCATTCATTCTATGTAAAAACCAACACGTTAATGTGAGATGTGAGTGTTGGTGTTTACATGTAAATGTGCTTTTGTAAAATATGCCTTTTTTATTTGTAACAAATTTTTTATTTGTTACGTATTTTGAAGCAGTCAGGCAGCTGAGAGGAGCTGAGCTCAACTCTACCCCAGTGGAAGGGTCCTGGCTACCAGGCTGCGACAAAAGAAAGTCATTATCCTTCACAGCATACAGTGGTCCAGCTGTGAGGCAGACATCTTGAAAAGCAAAGCAGGTTTGACTTATGGTTTTGATTTATAAATCAAGTTAATCCGGATAAATCTGCAGATTGCGTATTCTGCACATACTGGGCCTCATGTATCAACGTTGCGTACGGCAATATTTGAGCATATATGGGGTGTATGCCAAAATGGCTGCACTACTTGGCATTTATCAATGTGGTCGTTGGCGTACGCTGCGCTGAAAATATACACCAGGTCGAGAGGTGGTGTAAATTATACACCAAAATGAACCAGCGCTGGAACCCACATAAAAATGAAGATGATCAACATGATAAACAGTGCCATTATACAAATCAATGCATATGTTACATAAATAACACTTTCCTGATTATACTACATAATAATCAATACAAATCCCGCTTTTGCGGGATTGTTATGGAGCACGATCCGTGGCTACAGCGCTGACTGCAAAGACAGCGCCGCTCGCCCTTTTCTCCAGACTTCAAGCCTGGAGCCAGAGCAGCGTTGAGCTTAACTTTATGTGGTGTGATCGTTTTAGACAATGAAACTGATAATAACAACTGTAGTTTCGTCATTCCCTTAATTCGCCCGTGCTGCAATCAGGTTTTGTCGTCTCCATTCGGTTGTCACAATAAAATAAATACAGAAATACATTTAAAAAATAAAGACATCTGACAGATTAGGCATGTCTTATTAATTGAGTGAGCAAATATCCACATGTCAAGAATTATTGACATGTGAAAAGAGAATACAGTGGTCCCTCGCTATAAAGCAGTTCACCTGTCGTGGCTTCGGAGTCTTGCGGAGTATTTAGTCCAATTTTGCATGCTTTTTTTTTTTTTTACAGTGTTCTGTGTTCTGCGTATCTGTTTATAAGAATCTTGTCGCCCAGAAGAAAAAAGAGCACCAACAACTACTCATAACTGTGTTTGTTACTCGGAAACAGACACCTGCAGCCAGGTGTGAGTGGAAAAAGGCGCGGCGTCAGGACGCAGAGGAGCAATCTGTGACATACTGGTCAGTCACTATTAATAATTTCTTATGTGTCCGACCTCGTTCGTTGATCGTTAAAATTAATTCATTAGTTCTGAATGCCATCATAATTATTTATAGGAAAACGTTCTATTTTTATTTCTCAAACAAATGTTTGGGCCTGAAACAGTTTGGTATTATTGTCCTACTAAGGTTTGAACTTTGAGAGTGTTTACACATGACAGAAAAGTGAGAAAATGTTCATGCCTGATTGAGAAAGTGTATAAACTGTGTAGTGAGGGGTTTTACAGCTTTGAAACGCTATAATAATTGTAAAAAATAACGCTGACTACATCGCGGTTTCGCGTATTTCGGGCTATTTTTTAGAACGTAACTCCAGCGATTAATTAGGGACCACTGTAACACTTTATTATATACTACAAAACAATTGATACGACAGCAGCTTTTGACGCTCTATTGGCACGCGTCGTGATTGGTGGAGTTCTTTTCATTGCCGTCTTCCTGGCTTCCATGTCGTAACATGAGGGTGTGTCTGAAGCAGAGTATGAATATTTATGGGCGTGTTTATTATAATTACGATCGTTTCCACCCGTCGAATTTATCAAGGTCACGTCAGGTGTACCCCAGAAATGGGCAGGTGCGCACTGCTTGATACATGTCAGGGCGACTTTGGTGTATTTCAAGTTTACGCCGTAAAATTTATGCCACAAGTCAATCAATCAATCAATCAATTTTATTTATATAGCGCCAAATCACAACTAACAGTAGCCCCAAGGCGCTTTATATTGTAAGGCAAGGCGATACAATAATTACGTAAAACCCCAACGGTCAAAATGACCCCCTGTGAGCAAGCACTTGGCGACAGTGGGAAGGAAAAACTCCCTTTTAACAGGAAGAAACCTCCAGCAGAACCAGGCTCAGGGAGGGGCAGTCTTCTGCTGGGACTGGTTGGGGCTGAGGGAGAGAACCAGGAAAAAGACATGCTGTGGAGGGGAGCAGAGATCGATCACTAATGATTAAATGCAGAGTGGTGCATACAGAGCAAAAAGAGAAAGAAACACTCAGTGCATCATGGGAACCCCCCAGCAGTCTAAGTCTATAGCAGCATAACTAAGGGATGGTTCAGGGTCACCTGATCCAGCCCTAACTATAAGCTTTAGCAAAAAGGAAAGTTTTAAGCCTAATCTTAAAAGTAGAGAGGGTGTCTGTCTCCCTGATCTGAATTGGGAGCTGGATCCACAGGAGAGGAGCCTGAAAGCTGAAGGCTCTGCCTCCCATTCTACTCTTACAAACCCTAGGAACTACAAGTAAGCCTGCAGTCTGAGAGCGAAGCGCACTATTGGGATGATATGGTACTATGAGGTCCCTAAGATAAGATGGGACCTGATTAGTCAAAACCTTATAAGTAAGAAGAAGAATTTTAAATTCTATTCTAGAATTAACAGGAAGCCAATGAAGAGAGGCCAATATGGGTGAGATATGCTCTCTCCTTCTAGTCCCCGTTAGTACTCTAGCTGCAGCATTTTGAATTAACTGAAGGCTTTTCAGGGAACTTTTAGGACAACCTGATAATAATGAATTACAATAGTCCAGCCTAGAGGAAATAAATGCATGAATTAGTTTTTCAGCATCACTCTGAGACAAGACCTTTCTAATTTTAGAGATATTGCGTAAATGCAAAAAAGCAGTCCTACATATTTGTTTAATATGCACTTTGAATGACATATCCTGATCAAAAATGACTCCAAGATTTCTCACAGTATTACTAGAGGTCAGGGTAATGCCATCCAGAGTAAGGATCTGGTTAGACACCATGTTTCTAAGATCTGTGGGGCCAGGTACAATAACTTCAGTTTTATCTGAGTTTAAAAGCAGGAAATTAGAGGTCATCCATGTCTTTATGTCTGTAAGACAATCCTGCAGTTTAGCTAATTGGTGTGTGTCCTCTGGCTTCATGGATAGATAAAGCTGGGTATCATCTGCGTAACAATGAAAATTTAAGCAATGCCGTCTAATACTACTGCCTAAGGGAAGCATGTATAAAGTGAATAAAATTGGTCTTAGCACAGAACCTTGTGGAACGCCATAATTAACCTTAGTCTGTGAAGAAGATTCCCCATTTACATGAACAAATTGTAATCTATTAGATAAATATGATTCAAACCACCGCAGCGCAGTGCCTTTAATACCTATGGCATGCTCTAATCTCTGTAATAAAATTTTATGGTCAACAGTATCAAAAGCAGCACTGAGGTCTAACAGAACAAGCACAGAGATGAGTCCACTGTCTGAGGCCATAAGAAGATCATTTGTAACCTTCACTAATGCTGTTTCTGTACTATGATGAATTCTAAAACCTGACTGAAACTCTTCAAATAGACCATTCCTCTGCAGATGATCAGTTAGCTGTTTTACAACTACCTTTTCAAGAATTTTTGAGAGAAAAGGAAGGTTGGAGATTGGCCTATATTAGCTAAGATAGCTGGGTCAAGTGATGGCTTTTTAAGTAATGGTTTAATTACTGCCACCTTAAAAGCCTGTGGTACATAGCCAACTAATAAAGATAGATTGATCATATTTAAGATCGAAGCATTAAATAATGGTAGGGCTTCCTTGAGCAGCCTGGTAGGAATGGGGTCTAATAGACATGTTGATGGTTTGGATGAAGTAACTAATGAAAATAACTCAGACAGAACAATCGGAGAGAAAGAGTCTAACCAAATACCAGCATCACTGAAAGCAGCCAAAGATAACGATACGTCTTTGGGATGGTTATGAGTAATTTTTTCTCTAATAGTTAAAATTTGATTAGCAAAGAAAGTCATGAAGTCATTACTAGTTAAAGTTAAAGGAATACTCGGCTCAATAGAGCTCTGACTCTTTGTCAGCCTGGCTACAGTGCTGAAAAGAAACCTGGGGTTGTTCTTATTTTCTTCAATTAGTGATGAGTAGTAAGATGTCCTAGCTTTACGGAGGGCTTTTTTATAGAGCAACAGACTCTTTTTCCAGGCTAAGTGAAGATCTTCTAAATTAGTGAGACGCCATTTCCTCTCCAACTTACGGGTTATCTGCTTTAAGCTGCCAGTTTGTGAGTTATACCACGGAGTCAGGCACTTCTGATTTAAAGCTCTCTTTTTCAGAGGAGCTACAGCATCCAAAGTTGTCTTCAATGAGGATGTAAAACTATTGACGAGATACTCTATCTCACAGAGTTTAGGTAGCTACTCTGCACTGTGTTGGTATATGGCATTAGAGAACATAAAGAAGGAATCATATCCTAGTGTAATGAAACTTATTCTCCACTGCTGGGTAGTCCATCAGAGTAAATGTAAATGTTATTAAGAAATGATCAGACAGAAGGGAGTTTTCAGGGAATACTGTTAAGTCTTCAATTTCCATACCATAATCAGAACAAGATCTAAGAAATGATTAAAGTGGTGGGTGGACTCATTTACATTTTGAGCAAAGCCAATTGAGTCTAATAATAGATTAAATGCAGTGTTGAGGCTGTCATTCTCAGCATCTGTGTGGATGTTAAAATCGCCCACTATAATTATCTTATCTGAGCTAAGCACTAAGTCAGACAAAAGGTCTGAAAATTCACAGAGAAACACAGTAACGACCAGGTGGACGATAGATAATAACAAATAAAACTGGTTTTTGGGACTTCCAATTTGGATGGACAAGACTAAGAGTCAAGCTTTCAAATGAATTAAAGCTCTGTCTGGGGTTTTGATTAATTAATAAGCTGGAATGGAAGATTGCTGCTAATCCTCCACCTCGGCCCGTGCTACGAGCATTCTGGCAGTTAGTGTGACTCGGGGGTGTTGACTCATTTAAACTAACATATTCATCCTGCTGTAACCAGGTTTCTGTAAGGCAGAATAAATCAATATGTTGATCAATTATTATATAATTTACTAACAGGGACTTAGAAGAGAGAGACCTAATGTTTAATAGACCACATTTAACTGTTTTAGTCTGTGGTGCAGTTGAAGGTGCTATATTATTTTTTCTTTTTGAATTTTTATGCTTAAATAGATTTTTGCTGGTTATTGGTGGTCTGGGAGCAGGCACCGTCTCTACAGGGATGGGGTAATGAGGGGATGGCAGGGGGAGAGAAGCTGCAGAGAGGTGTGTAAGACTACAACTCTGCTTCCTGGTCCCAACCCTGGATAGTCACGGTTTGGAGGATTTAAGAAAATTGGCCAGATTTCTAGAAATGAGAGCTGCTCCATCCAAAGTGGGATGGATGCCGTCTCTCCTAACAAGACCAGGTTTTCCCCAGAAGCTTTGCCAATTATCTCTGAAGCCCACCTCATTTTTTGGACACCACTCAGACAGCCAGCAATTCAAGGAGAACATGCGGCTAAACATGTCACTCCCGGTCCGACTGGGGAGGGGCCCAGAGAAAACTACAGCTACAAGTGCGCAACATTGATACATGAGGCCCACTGAGAGTATTTTAACATTTCAACTTTGTGTTTGGTTTGGTCACTTGAATTGCAAGTGTAAGGACAAACTAAACAGAATTGTAAAAATGGCAGGGAAAATTGTGGGAAAACCCCAGAAGCCTCTGACCCACATTTACACTGACAGGACGAGGAGGGAAGCTCAGAGAGTCCTGGCAGACAGTTCTTATCCTCTGTTTGTGCTCCTGAAGTCCGGGAGGTGCTACAGAACTCCTCTGGCTAAAGGTTCTTTTAAAAAATCTTTTATACCAAATGTCATCGCCATTATGAACTCGATAAAGTGATCAACACATAGACAAAACCTGAACTGCTTTACTTCTGTTTTATTTATTTTACTAGATCTTATTTTACTTCTTGTATTTCAAAATATCTTATCTTTGTTTTATTGTGTCCATTATTTGTTTTATGTATGACAATGTTTGTATTTTAGTGTTGTCGTTTTTGTGCTGGTGAGCCAAAGACAATTTTCCATCTTGGTGGACAATAAAGAATTATTCTATTCTGTTCTATAGAATAACTACATTCATGTCAACTGTGTGATTTGTACAAAGTGACAATATAACACATCTTTTAATTTTAAAATTTAATGTACTAATTCTGAAGTTTTGAACATTACAGACATAATATTTTAAACTGTAACATGGTTTTTAATAGCCTTTACACTCTACCTGAACCATCTGCTGTTTTTAATAGTTTTGAGCCAGTTACTCTGACACTCCTTACTGAGGTTGTCCAGAGCATTAAACCCAGTTACTGCTCATTGGACACTATTCCAGGAAAGGTTTTTAAAGAGATTTTTAACACTGTGGGTCCGAGCTTGCTCTCTTTTATTAATAGCTGCCTCAGCTCCGGGACAGTTCCAGCCCATTTTAAACATGCTGTAGTTAGGCCTCTTCTTAAAAAGCCCAACCTAGATCCCTCAGTTTTATCTAATTTTAGACCAGTGTCAAATTTATCGTTTTTATCTAAGGTTTTAGAAAAAGTTGTTTTTAATCAGTTGCAATCGTTTTTAGAACACAACTCTGTTTTAGATAAATTTCAGTCAGGTTTTAGATCTCGACATAGCACTGAGTCAGCTCTTTTAAAAGTACAAAATGACATTCTTTTATCGTTGGACTCTAAAAACCTGTGCTGCTGGTGATGTTGGATCTAACAGCTGCGTTTGATACTGTGGACCACTCAATCCTCCTCACACGTCTGTCCCAGCACACCAAGGTTCCTTACCACAGCCCTATAATAAGGAGCCAGGGAGCCAAGATCTGGATCAGAGTTAGTTTTAGCTCCAAACAGAATACACTCTGTTTTGGCTTCATTAAGGTGCAGAAAATTCTGAGCCAGCCAGTCCTTAATATCCTTAAAAAAGCTATGTATGGAGTCCAAAGCACTTGTATTATTAGGCACAACTGGCATATAAATCTGGAGGTCATCGGCATAAAAATGAAACTGAAGATTGTGTTTGGTGATGACTGAACTCAGTGGAAGCATGTACAAAGAGAACAAGAGCGGTCTGAGGATACTGCCCTGGGGCACACCAGTGGTCAGAGGAACTGTGGAGGAGGAGAAGTCATTAACCATCACCCTGAAAGTCCTGTTGGTCAAATAAGACTGAAACCACTCCAAGACAGTCCCCCGGAGGCCAACTGTTGTAAAGTGCTATAGAAATAAAACTTGATTGATTGATTAACACACACAGATGCCCAAAGGGATTATGGGTAAATTGAGCCTCCGCTCACACTGACTGGTTGACTTATTCATTCTAGTGCGAGCAAGGCGTACAAAGATAGACACACTGACTCATTGGTTGTGTTTGGGTTTGTGGTCATCTTTGATTCTATCAAAAGTGTTTAAACTTAAAATTGGCTGAGAGTGTACTGGAGACAATACTGAAAGTTATCGGTTAGCTGTAGCTTCCGATACATTTTTTTTGGTGGTTTATTCGGTTTTAGCGTCATAAAAGATAACTTTCAGTTAGTTGATTAGCAGTTATCGAAGCTAACATTTTGGTTAGCTGTGCCCACCACTGAGAATATGTAGAAATTTCATATCTTCCTTTTTCAAAACTTCTCTGTTGCACTCTTCCATGAAGCAGAACAAAGTTGCACTTTGCACAGTTTCTCCAATCACAGCCACTGAAGCCTATAACTCCTTCAGATTTGTCATGGGCGCCTTGGTGGCTTCCCTCATTTGTCACCTTCTTGCACTAAGTTTTTGAGAACTGTCTACTCCAGACATATTTACCACACAACCTTACTGTTTGTAAGGTAAATGACATGTTCAGTGCCAAGATAAGACAAGTGGCTGTAAAAATTATGATTTGTATGAACAATGATCCTCATATTCATTTGGTGCAATTAATTATGGCCTCTAAAAATGGAGGGACTGTGTATAAAAATGTATATAAATATATATATATATATATATATATATATATATATATATATATATATATATATATATATATATATATATATATATATATATATATATATATATATATATATAATATAATATAAAAATAGATAATTGGCAAAGCTTCTGGGGAAAACCTGGTCTTGTTAGGAGAGACGGCATCCATCCCACTTTGGATGGAGCAGCTCTCATTTCTAGAAATCTGGCCAATTTCTTAAATCCTCCAAACCGTGACTATCCAGGGTTGGGACCAGGAAGCAGAGTTGTAGTCTTACACACCTCTCTGCAGCTTCTCTCCCCCTGCCATCCCCTCATTACCCCATCCCCGTAGAGACGGTGCCTGCTCCCAGACTACCTATAACCAGCAAAAATCTATTTAAGCATAAAAATTCAAAAAGAAAAAATAATATAGCACCTTCAACTGCACCACAGACTAAAACAGTTAAATGTGGTCTATTAAACATTAGGTCTCTCTCTTCTAAGTCCCTGTTGGTAAATGATATAATAATTGATCAACATATTGATTTATTCTGCCTTACAGAAACCTGGTTACAGCAGGATGAATATGTTAGTTTAAATGAGTCAACACCCCCGAGTCACACTAACTGTCAGAATGCTCGTAGCACGGGCCGGGGCGGAGGATTAGCAGCAATCTTCCATTCCAGCTTATTAATTAATCAAAAACCCAGACAGAGCTTTAATTCATTTGAAAGCTTGTCTCTTAGTCTTGTCCATCCAAATTGGAAGTCCCAAAAACCAGTTGTATTTGTTATTATCTATCGTCCACCTGGTCGTTACTGTGAGTTTCTCTGTGAATTTTCAGACCTTTTGTCTGACTTAGTGCTTAGCTCAGATAAGATAATTATAGTGGGCGATTTTAACATCCACACAGATGCTGAGAATGACAGCCTCAACACTGCATTTAATCTATTATTAGACTCTATTGGCTTTGCTCAAAAAGTAAATGAGTCCACTCACCACTTTAATCATATCTTAGATCTTGTTCTGACTTATGGTATGGAAATAGAAGACTTAACAGTATTCCCTGAAAACTCCCTTCTGTCTGATCATTTCTTAATAACATTTACATTTACTCTGATGGACTACCCAGCAGTGGGGAATAAGTTTCATTACACTAGAAGTCTTTCAGAAAGCGCTGTAACTAGGTTTAAGGATATGATTCCTTCTTTATGTTCTCTAATGCCATATACCAACACAGTGCAGAGTAGCTACCTAAACTCTGTAAGGGAGATAGAGTATCTCGTCAATAGTTTTACATCCTCATTGAAGACAACTTTGGATGCTGTAGCTCCTCTGAAAAGAGAGCTTTAAATCAGAAGTGTCTGACTCCGTGGTATAACTCACAAACTCGTAGCTTAAAGCAGATAACCCATAAGTTGGAGAGGAAATGGCGTCTCACTAATTTAGAAGATCTTCACTTAGCCTGGAAAAAGAGTCTGTTGCTCTATAAAAAAGCCCTCTGTAAAGCTAGGACATCTTTCTACTCATCACTAATTGAAGAAAATAAGAACAACCCCAGGTTTCTTTTCAGCACTGTAGCCAGGCTGACAAAGAGTCAGAGCTCTATTGAGCTGAGTATTCCATTAACTTTAACTAGTAATGACTTCATGACTTTCTTTGCTAACAAAATTTAACTATTAGAGAAAAATTACTCATAACCATCCCAAAGACGTATCGTTATCTTTGGCTGCTTTCAGTGATGCTGGTATTTGGTTAGACTCTTTCTCTCCGATTGTTCTGTCCTGAGTTATTTTCATTAGTTACTTCATCCAACCATCAACATGTTTATTAGACCCCATTCCTACCAGGCTGCTCAAGGAAGCCCTACCATTATTTAATGCTTCGATCTTAAATATGATCAATCTATCTTTGTTAGTTGGCTATGTACCACAGGCTTTTAAGGTGGCAGTAATTAAACCATTACTTAAAAAGCCATCACTTGACCCAGCTATCTTAGCTAATTATAGGCCAATCTCCAACCTTCCTTTTCTCTCAAAAATTCTTGAAAGGGTAGTTGTAAAACAGCTAACTGATCATTTGCAGAGGAATGGTCTATTTGAAGAGTTTCAGTCAGGTTTTAGAATTCATCATAGTACAGAAACAGCATTAGTGAAGGTTACAAATGATCTTCTTATGGCCTCGGACAGTGGACTCATCTCTGTGCTTGTTCTGTTAGACCTCAGTGCTGCTTTGATACTGTTGACCATAAAATTTTATTACAGAGATTAGAGCATGCCATAGGTATTAAGGCACTGCGCTGCGGTGGTTTGAATCATATTTGTCTAATAGATTACAATTTGTTCATGTAAATGGGGAATCTTCTTCACAGACTAAAGTTAATTATGGAGTTCCACAAGGTTCTGTGCTAGGACCAATTTTATTCACTTTATACATGCTTCCCTTAGGCAGTATTATTAGATGGTATTGCTTAAATTTTCATTGTTACGCAGATGATACCCAGCTTTATCTATCCATGAAGCCAGAGGACACACACCAATTAGCTAAACTGCAGGATTGTCTTACAGACATAAAGACATGGATGACCTCTAATTTCCTGCTTTTAAACTCAGATAAAACTGAAGTTATTGTACTTGGCCCCACAAATCTTAGAAACATGGTGTCTAACCAGATCCTTACTCTGGATGGCATTACCCTGACCTCTAGTAATACTGTGAGAAATCTTGGAGTCATTTTTGATCAGGATATGTCATTCAAAGCGCATATTAAACAAATATGTAGGACTGCTTTTTTGCATTTACGCAATATCTCTAAAATCAGAAAGGTCTTGTCTCAGAGTGATGCTGAAAAACTAATTCATGCATTTATTTCCTCTAGGCTGGACTATTGTAATTCATTATTATCAGGTTGTCCTAAAAGTTCCCTAAAAAGCCTTCAGTTAATTCAAAATGCTGCAGCTAGAGTACTGACGGGGACTAGAAGGAGAGAGCATATCTCACCCATATTGGCCTCTCTTTATTGGCTTCCTGTTAATTCTAGAATAGAATTTAAAATTCTTCTTCTTACTTATAAGGTTTTGAATAATCAGGTCCCATCTTATCTTAGGGACCTCGTAGTACCACATCACCCCAATAGAGCGCTTCGCTCTCAGACTGCAGGCTTACTTGTAGTTCCTAGGGTTTGTAAGAGTAGAATGGGAGGCAGAGCCTTCAGCTTTCAGGCTCCTCTCCTGTGGAACCAGCTCCCAATTCAAATCAGGGAGACAGACACCCTCTCTACTTTTAAGATTAGGCTTAAAACTTTCCTTTTTTGCTAAAGCTTATAGTTAGGGCTGGATCAGGTGACCCTGAACCATCCCTTAGTTATGCTGCTATAGACGTAGACTGCTGGGGGGTTCCCATGATGCACTGTTTCTTTCTCTTTTTGCTCTGTATGCACCACTCTGCATTTAATCATTAGTGATCGATCTCTGCTCCCCTCCACAGCATGTGTTTTTCCTGGTTCTCTCCCTCAGCCCCAACCAGTCCCAGCAGAAGACTGCCCCTCCCTGAGCCTGGTTCTGCTGGAGGTTTCTTCCTGTTAAAAGGGAGTTTTTCCTTCCCACTGTAGCCAAGTGCTTGCTCACAGGGGGTCGTTTTGACCGTTGGGGTTTTACATAATTATTGTATGGCCTTGCCTTACAATATAAAGCGCCTTGGGGCAACTGTTTGTTGTGATTTGGCGCTATATAAAAAAATTGATTGATTGATTGAAATGGTGAATGTGATATTTTTGTTAAAATCCTTGATTTAAATCTGAAAGTTGACACAAGTTTCATTTCACCTCAACACAGGGGGAATTATTGA
This sequence comes from Thalassophryne amazonica, assembly GCF_902500255.1. Classification (NCBI taxonomy): domain Eukaryota; kingdom Metazoa; phylum Chordata; class Actinopteri; order Batrachoidiformes; family Batrachoididae; genus Thalassophryne; species Thalassophryne amazonica. The sequence continues at coordinate 139,137,453 of NC_047106.1, forward strand.
CACTGTCCAGATAGTTCTGGACCCCACTGTCTGATGGGTTTCAGGTCTGATTGGTTTCCTAAACATCATCTGAAATATCTCCATTAGTGGAACGTGAGAAGTATGGTACTGAGAAGAATAAGAACAACATGGTACGGTGTGGATGCAGTGCGGTCCGACACCAGAGGGAGACTGAGAAGAAACCAGAGGACATGAAACCATGTGAGGAAAGTGCTGATCTACCACATGGAAGAAGGCTGGAAAATTGATTATAGATTAAGGACTGCAACATGCACGCTGGAGCAAACGTGTCCACCAGATTGCACAGTGATTCAGAGGCTTCCTGGACTGTAAAACACAATGAAAATAGACGTGAGAGAGAAGAGAAAAACAAAATCCATGAAAACGTTTCAGCAATGAAAACCGTAAAGCAGAGGCCTTGTATCAGTGCTCTGACACTGATCCACCGAGATGTGCTGAGACTACAGTGTAAACACGCTGCACCCGTAACATTCACCGCGCTCACAGCGCCGAGGCTTCAGCACCATATAGGATACACAAACCACACAACGAGACCCATCCGGGTACATCGACTGACCTCCACTCTCAGTGCTTTCTCATTGTTCTGCACACAACAGCCATCGCAATGTGCCCAGTGTGCGAATCACTGTGCACGTGTTTGTACACACACGTGTGCGTCTCATGTGCATCTGTGCGGCTGCATGACTGCGTGGCCTCTGGCTGGTACAGCAAGATAATTATGAAATAAAGAGAAAATGGGGGAGTTTGAGGCTCAAATTAAATATTGAGAGATACATCTCACAGGAAGCTGTGATTTGGGGAAAAAGTTTTCTCATCCGGTGTGACATCTTTTAGACATTTGTGACTACTTCGCCTCATACAGCCTTCGCCTCTTACAGGTTTGTAGATGATTGGCCTCTGGATATGACTCTGAAATGGTCTGAAAATAAGTTAATTAAAATGAGACCCTTAAAAGTTGTCGCAGTGTTAAATTAACACTAGTGCTGTAACAACTGTCAGGGTCTAAATAAACTCTTATTATTTTGAATGAACCATATGTGCTATCATAAAAATTCCTTCCTCTCATCCCACCTGGGGAGGGTGGGCTGTGTGTTCCTCAAGTTCAGGTCTTCAGGCGCCCTGGGTCCTGTGGGCTGTGGTGGACTCCCGCTTCTATGCGTCTGGAGCGTAGGGCTTTTTCTTGTGCTGCCATGATCAGAGCCTCTGTGCCGTCCTTTATACCCCGTCACATTAGAGGCCGAATGACCCTGAACGGAAATTTAACCCACATTTGGGGTGCATTCCAAACACTTGGGCACAGTCGTGCGGCCAGCCTGAATGTTGAGCACATGCACCCTATTGTCCAGGTGTGGTCGAGGTGTATATTGAACGGCAGTCGAGGTGGACTCAAACTGCATTCTGACTGCATTCTAAATAGTCTCACAGCGTCAGAACAGTCTGACCGTGTTCAAGGGAAATTTGCCATGGACAGGCACGTCAACTCCTGCCGGCATGTCCCGGTTGTGGCAGGATGAGCCGGACTTCACCCCGGTGCATCCTGTTCAGGGTGTGCAAAGGAAATATAGAGTTTTAAGAGTAACAGCACTTCATTCATTCACGGTAGACCGGGTTAATCAGACCGGGGGACCGATCAAAGTGTCAGTCGCGATGTGATCGGTGATCAGACTGTGACACGGCATTCTCTGAGAAATGCACCTGCAGCAGGAAATCCACAGAGGGACTTGCTTTAAAACACCACATTTCGATGTGTGTTCGTCAGACTGTGATGATGAATCCCACTGAAATGAACAGGTAAGACTATATTACTCCGTGTGTGAATGAAACAATCTGTTTGCATGAGAAATGAGAACTGCAGCTTTCAGTCAATCAGCATTAATGGACGTATTTAGACATATGAGTAAACGCATGTCAACAATCCCATAACTTACCTACAAGTTAAGTCCCGTATGATGTATGAGTCACACACTGGCATGCGCTGAAAATTTTCAGCATGCCCAATATTTTTTGAGGTGCTCGGCTATAAAACCTCAGTCAAATGTGCTGCGAGCAGCGCATCACAGAGCCCTGCTTTGAGCTGACATGTCAGCTGCATCCAGGGTTGCGGGTCATGGAGTTACATAAACTCTGTCCTTTACATATCCTCAAAGGAAAAAGTCAGGAATGAGCAAAAGGAGTGAGAATCTGCCACCCTGGAGGTTGAACGTGACATCTCAAAAATTAATGTGTGTTGTGCAGTATCAGAGGGGACTATGTACAGCCCTTTTATCTTAACTGGCTCATTCCAGTGCTGAAGGTGACGACTACCTTTTTCAGCATGACTGCACGGAGCGCCACACTGGGTCAGCACCTGTCAAATGGATGGATTGGCCACTCTGGAAAAAACAACCAAGTGGTAGCAAACGGTCCCTGATATCACCAGGACGAACTGTTACATTCTCCTAAGTTGTTAAGTCAACTCTGTCATAGAGCTGATTTAACACTGTGTAAATCAACTCTATGACAATGTCAAATACTGTGCACTGTTGAAGTCTGTCAAACCAACTCTTGATTCAACACTGCAGCAGTTTATTTAACATTATGACAGTGTTATTGTCATGTTAAATGACATCTATCACAGTGGTAATGTTGTGTTAAAACAATTCTGTCAAAGTGTTAAATCAACTCTATCAGTGTTATTGTCATATAAAAATAAACTCTGTCATAGAGCTGATTTAACACTGTGTAAATCAACTCTATCACAATGTCAAATACTGTGCACTGTTGAACTCTGTCACAGCAACTCTTGATTTAACACTGCAGCAGTTTATTTAACATTGTGACAGTGTTATTGTCATGTTAAATGGCATCTATCACATTGGTAATATTGTGTCAAAACAATTCTGTCAAAGTGTTAAATCAGCTCTATCAGTTTTTTTTCATGTAAAAATAAACTCTGTCAGATAGTTGATTTAACACTGTGTAAATCAACTCTATCACAGTGTCAAATACTGTGCACTGTTGAACTCTGTCACTGCAACTCTTGATTTAACACTGCAGCAGTTTATTTAACATTGTGACAGTGTTATTGTCATGTTAAATGGCATCTATCACATTGGTAATATTGTGTTAAAACAATTCTGTCAAAGTGTTAAATCAGCTCTATCAGTGTTATTGTCATGTAAAAATAAACTCTGTCAGATAGTTGATTTAACAATGTAATACTACAATAGAGTTCATTTAACACAACAATACCGCTGTGATAGAGTAAAATTAACACTGTGATGGAGTCAATTTAACCGTGACAGAGTTGATTTAAACAGTGTCAGAGAGAGTGCAGCTCAAACCAAAGTCAAAGTCCTTGTATTCTTGTGGATAGTTGGCAAATAATGTCGATTCTGATTCTGATACATTAACACAGCTACGGTGTTAAATCAACTGTATTACAGAGTGAAACAAACTCTATCAGTGTTATTATCACACTAAATCAATGCTATCAGATGCTAAATACGGTTGCTAACCTCTGCCACAGTGTTGCATGAACTCCATCAGTGTTATTCTTGTGCTAAATAAACTATCAGTGTTAAAGCAACTCTTGCTCTAATATTGTGGCAGTTTATTTAAGGTGACAAAGACACTGTGACAGCATTGATTTAACACTGTTATGAACAGGACAGGATGCATGCTGCGATGGCTCCAGTGGTTGACAGTCCTGACAGGATAAACAGCAGGAAACAATATGGGCGGCGCTCCTTGACCTCGGCACAACAGCACACCAAAGTGATGAGGTGACTCAGAGAACACGGCCTCACCAAGACTCTCCTCCTCCCGGTGCTCATCATGAGCGTCGCCATCAGCCTGTGGACGGCGGCAGTTGTTTTTATGAAAGTCTAATGAGCATGACTCACTCCTTCCTCCTGGATTCTCTTTCTCCTCCTCTGGCTGGCTGGAGAGGAGCTCAGCCTGATTCCCAGCGGCAGCATCAGAGAGTTTAGACTGCTTCTTGCTGTCTTTTCTTTGGTAGATGTTTGGTGGACCATCATGGGTGCACTGCCTCACGGTCACACTCAGCACTCTGAGGCCAATAAAACTAAACACTCACAAACACTGAGTGAGAGTTTGAAGCCCCACAGAACACTGACATCAGCCACACACACACACACACACACACACGCACGCGCGTTTACATACGGTGCATCCGGAAAGTATTCACAGCGCCTCACTTTTTCCACATTGTGTTATGTTACAGCCTTATTCCAAAATGCATGAAATACTTTTTTTTCTTAAAGATTCTATACACAGTGACCCCATAATGACATGAAAAAAGTTTTTTTGCAAATTTATTAAAAATTAAAAAACTAATAAATCACATGTACATAAGTATTCACAGCCTTCGTCATGAAGCTCAAAATTGAGCTCAGGTGCATCCTGTTTCCACTCATCATCCTTGAGGTGTTTCTGCAGCTTAATTGGAGTCCACCTGGGGTAAATTCAGTTGATTGGACATGATTTGGAAAGACACACACCTGTCTACATATAAGGTCCCACATTTGACAGTCAGAGCTCAAACCAAGCATGAAGTCAAAGGAATCATCTGTAGACCTCCGAGACAGGCCTGTCTCAAGGCACAAATCTATGGAAGGTTACAGAAACATTAACGTTGCTTTGAAGGTCCCAATGAGCACAGTGGCCTCCATCATCCATAAACAGAAGAGGTTCAGATCCACCAGGACTCTTCCTACAGCTGCCCGCCGTCTAAACTGAGTGATCAGGGAGAAGGGCCTTAGTCAGGGAGGTGACCAAGAACGCAATGGCCACTCTGTCAGACCTCCAGCATTCCTCTGTGGAGAGAGGAGAACCTTCCAGAAGGACAACCACCTCTGCAGCAATCCACCAATCAGGCCTGTATGGTAGAGTGGCCAGACAGAAGCCACTCCTTAGTAAAAGGCACATGGCAGCACACCTGAAGTTTGCCAAAAGGCACCTGAAGGACCTCAGACCATGAGAAAGAAAATTCTCTGGTCTCATGAGACAAAGATTGAACTCTTTGGCGTGACTGCCACCACACCAGGCACCATCCCTACAGTGAAGCATGGTGGTGGTAGCATCATGCTGTGGGGATGTTTTTCAGCAGCAGGACTGAGGGAAAGATGAATGCTGCAATGTACAGGGACATCCTGGATGAAAACCTGCTCCAGAGCACTCCTGACCTCAGACTGGGGCGACTGTCACCATTCAGCAGGACAATAACCCTAAGCACACAGCATAGATATCAAAGGAGTGACTTCAGGACAACTCTGTGAAGTGGCCCAGCCACAGCCCAGACCTGAACCTGACTGAACATCTCTGGAGAGATCTGAAAATGGTTGTGCACCGACGCTCCCCATCCAACCTGATGGAGCTTCAGAGGTGCTGCAAAGAGGAATGGGCAAAACTGCCCAAGATAGGTGCACCAAGCTTGTGGCATCATATTCAAGAAGACTTGAGGCTGTAATTGCTGCCAAAGGTGCATCAACAAAGTATTAAGCAAAGGGTATGAATACTTATGTACATGAGCTTTATTAAGCCCTGGTCCCACCCAATAATGAAGGATGAGCCACGTAGCACGCTTTTTTGGTACGAGTTCAATTATTCAACAATCATGGGAGAATAATGGCTCTGAGAGGCTCTTAGAGCCAGAATATTCAGCTAACGAGGCTCATCTTTGAGTGTGGTGCACAGCATGGGGCAGTTTGTGTACGAGGTACTACGAGGACAAATGAAGATTTTAGAGGCATGTTTGTAGTGAGGACGAGGCTGTTAAAAGCCCATTTTCCGAGAACCTGGCAGCTACGGGGACAGGACAGGCTATTTTGGACAGGCTATTTTGGCTCAGCCCTCTCACGCACTTCCTCATGACAATCCCACCTACTTTGTGCACAAAATGCTGTTTATTAAATAATTATTTTGTAGTGGATTAATCCATTTCTGTCAGAACTTGGCAGTTGAAAACACCTCTAATCACTTCTGGAATCACAGGTGACTTTTTCATCTGGACCCTTTTTCCCCCTCTCTATGTCTCATACGCTGAGGTGAAGAACGTATTTGGAATAGCTAAAAGGGTAATTATTTGTAATGTTTATATTGTAATAGCTTGGTAAAACAGCTGCATGTTCATTCCTTCTTTATAAGCAGCTGTAAAAGGATGTTTATGATAAATTTAACGACTTGTTATAATGGATCAGATGGGTCCCGCTGTGTGTGCACACTGACACAATTACTTGCACTAAAGACGAGCATTTGTGCAAAATGCCAGCTCACAAAAGAGTGATTTTGCAGACAATAACAGATGAACACAAAGTTAAAAGTTGGATCACTGGTGTCAAAATGAAGACAGGCATTTACACAGAACGCGAGCGCGCAAAAGAGCAATTTTGGAGACAGTAACAGACAAACACAAAGTTAAAGGTTGGATCACCGGTGAGCCGCGGAAGAAATAAAGCCAGTGAGAAGAAGCGCATTTAATGACTCTGGAAAACAGGTTGCAGCCTGGCGCAGCCTGTATTCTTCTTTTGGAGTGCGTTTAAAAAATGTGACATCTTGAATGGATGCTGTGAATTGAAAACCCACACTTTAAAGGGATCAAGTGTGGGAGGGGTGGAGGGCTGGACCAATCCCATGCCTAAACATGTACCAATGTCGCATTACATGGCGCTACATGGGACTACATGGATCATATGTGGTTTGACGTGGATCCTATGCGGTGACACGAGCCATTCAAGGCTGGACGGGCTCGAATAACAGGTCAGTCGTGGCTGATTAGAGGCTGATACCTGGCACATGTGGGGTACTTAGAGGCACATAGAGGTTTCTCGTAGTGGATATGTGATAGATTTATAAGTGGATCATTATTCAAGTAATCACTCAAATTTCTGGAAAATCCACACGTGGCTCATTATTCATGGCTTTATTATTTGATGGTACAGAGAAGACACACACATCCAAAACACATAAACGGCATGCTGGATCAAGAAAAATTATACCAAAAAATAGAATCATCCGTACCACCACAACGCTCCCATGCAAAAAGCTTTATTAGTAAAGGTGTCACGTTTCGGGTATACTGCCCTTCCTCAGACGTCTGAGTGGTGGTGTGGATCATTCTATTTTTTGGTTTATTATTCGGTGGGACAGAGACTTTAGTTTTTCATTTTTAATAAATTTGCAATAATAATAATAATAAATCACATTGTCATTATGGGGTGTTGTGAGGAGAATTTTGAGGAATAAAAGGAATTTCATCCATTTTGGAATAAGGTTGTAACACTACAAAAAGGGAAGTGCTGTGAACATTTTCTGGATGCACTGTACAGCATGGTGAGAAACCTTCACACCAAATTTTATCCAATTGCATGTTTGATTAAACAGTGTGTGTAAAGATCCAACGGAACCACAGCTGAGGACCTGATGATGGAGTTGGAGACATGAACCACCTCTTAGAGAGCGTCCATCACTCTGGCCACAGAGGAAGCCATTAATACACCGTTTAGAGATGTTCAGTTTTTGTTGAGTTTTAGTCAAATAGTTTTTGAGACTAATGCCATCGTTCACAGTCAAGAGTGTTTCCAGATACTTTGGTCATTGCCACCAAACTCATTATGTGGATGAAGGCTTCAAGGTCACTGGTGTCACAGGACAACATTTGGAGTTTCACTCTGATTTGGTCAATGGTACACAAAAGGGCTCTTTTGCCAAAAGTCATCCATTGGGGTCAAGGTATCTGATTTTCTCCCCAATGTGGACTAAATATTGAGCATCTATGTACAGATGGAAGTAAACCTGGCAAGGTCAGCCAAAGCTCAATCATTCAGGTCACTGGAGTCAGGGGTCAGATTTCCACTCAGTCAAAACAAACAAATCACAAATATGATGAAGACGTCCAGGACAGAAAACAAGCACCAAGACTCCAAAAAGCATTTGACCTTTTCAACTTTGACAAAACCACTCCAAAATCTGTCCCCCAGATATCTCACCAAGTCATTTTCCTACCATGTTTGAAGGAACTCTGTCCACACACACACACACACACCACTGAGGACAAACACCCTGCTCGCCACGTCCCCGACACGCACAGTAATAAAGACAGCTCAGCACCGAGGAGGGGCTGAGGTGGCCACGCGTGCACGTGCACACTGTGTGCTGCTGTGGCTGTAATCACGACGGACTGTGTGTTTGTGTGTCTGTGCAGCGCGCTCAGTCTGTTGCCAGCACGCATGATTCACTACTTCCACCATCCTGAAGCCAGGCGTGGAGACAAAACTCTGTAATCAGGCTTTATTACAGCGAGCAGCCCGCTCGCACAGCGGTGACCAGCGAGAACCTGGAAGCCAGCATTCAGCAGCTCTGAGCACCAAAAACATCTGTGGAAATGTAAACATGCTCAGAGTGCATCGTCTTCTCAAACAAACAGTCATGACATCATTCCATGACAACAGTGTGTTTGTCTCGCTGCTTCACATCTGCACAGGTTTGACAACAATCAGACCCATGAAGAGCTTCAAGGACAGTCAGAAGGTTTGAGTCCCAGCACAGCAGGATGCGTCTGTAAGAGCAGCACAATAATAACCTTAAAGCAACTCACCGGCCAACAGATCCCACTGTCAGTTATTTATTTCTTCAGCAGTTCCTCATTGGATCAGTAAGTCAGACTCAGACCACCCATCCAATTTCTTATCCCAATCCAGGGTCAGGGAGCTGGAGCCTATCCCAGCAGTCACAGAGTGTGAGGCAGGGTACGCCCTGGACAGGACACCAGTCTGTCGCAGGGACACACACAGATGAACAAACACATTCACACCCACACGCACATATGGTTCCAATTCCCCTAACCTGCATGTCTAACAACATGCAAACTCCACACAGAAAAGGCGGGAAGTGATCCCACAACCTTCTTGCTGTGAGGCATCAGTGCTAACCACTAAGCCACCGTGCCACCGCTAAGTTCAGACCAACACACACACATCTTTGTAGAGTATGGATGCCAAAAGAACCAAGAATCTCTATCAAAATACTAAAAACGTGATGATACTTGTTTCTGCTGTGTTCCTAGTATCGTCTGCATAGAAGATGCAGTATTTCCACACCTGCAACTAACTGGAAGGTCTGGAAAAACAGCCATCACCACAGAAGCAACGGCTTCACTCCAACACACCAACAAGAGTCGGACAAAGTACTTTTGTGTTTGAAGCGGACTGGCCAGAGTAACGTTAGTTCAGAAACACTGCTTGCAAATGCGGCGTCGACAGCAAAATTTGCTGAACCTTTCCCAAAGTTTCAGTTATCTTGGTCGCTTTGCATAAAAGTCATGTTCTTTCACATTATGCTCCAAACGGTCTGATTTGTTGGAGCATAATTTTGAAAAAAAAAAAAAACTTTTATGCAAACTGACCAAGATAACTGAAACTCTGGAGAATGATCATACAGAAACTGAAGTTTTTTTTTTGTTTGTTTTTTTTTTCGGATTTATTACATTCTTGTTTTTTCTGGGGGGTGGGGTATATAAATATATATATATATATATAATTTTTTTTAAAACTTGCTTTTGTTAATCACTTGCCATTTCTACCTTCATTATTGTCCAGGCAAGAGAAAAAGGAACCTGTTCCAGCAGGAGAATCTGTCCATCCTGAGTGATGTTGAGGCTGAAGCTGAACTGGGCCCAGTGTGACTGACACATCCGACTGATCCTCGAGGAAGCAACGGAGGTAGAAGTTGCATTTAATCAGGCATACCTTGGCGTGCTGGGCAAGCTTGGACTACTGCCCGTTTTTTTTTTTTTTTTGTATTTGCTGTTTTAGTTTCAATAACAATTTGACTTATGTGATTGTATCATAATTTGTTATTTCTGGCTGAGTCAACAGTAAAAAATATTTTGTCTTGATGTTTTGGTACGATGATGGTTCATTTCTAAGAATTTTAATTGGGGATTTGCCACTCCAGAAGACACTGCACACTACACCTGGCTAAATCTTTACAAAGATGCTGGAATAATTATGTCTAAACTGAAAATTTAGCAAATGGTATTTAACATAAAAAGGTTTAGTCACTTCAGTGATAGCACCATTCTGGCTATATGAGGTTTAGGGTTTGATGTGATGTAACATTTTACCACAAACTATTGTACTGTGGTGTATAATTCTGCTGGATGACTTATACCAAGCTGGAAGTAATTTATTCAGATATTTTGAACAACCAGTTTTACTGTTTGTTTACTTCCATTTACATTTATGTCCCCATTAAATGTAAACCTTATTTTACTACTGGATTTTGCTTAAACAGCTTTTCAAACTTTAGCATTTAATTTAAATAAACCTTGTAAACCTTGATAACTTTTACAAATCAAATTGATGTTACACAAAAGCGGAGACATTTTAGCAAAAAGTACAAACGTTTATTCAAAATTCACAGTGAAACATAACAGGTGTATAACGTGCCTACACGTTATACGTTATTCCGTGGCATGAACCTTTGCAGCGGTGACTCTGAGAAAACCATCTGAAAAATACACACACAGCATACATATTTTAATTAGTGCTGTAATTGAATGTAATTGATTACAGGGTTTGTGATTAGTTAATCTAAATTAATCATTTTATTGCATGTATATTAAAAAAACTCAGATCTGTGTGTGTTTGGGGCATTTAATAATCTGGTAAAAAAAAGGATCTGGGTTATTTCTGTTACACATCAAGCAGGTATTAAACAAGCTGTGATGTAAATACAGCTTAAATTGGTAGAACTGTCTAACTGTAATTTGGATGGGTTAAATGTAGACAAATTTCATTGTATGTATGTGCAGATAGATAGATAAATACTTTATTAATCCCGAGGGAAATTGTGTGGCATCTGTCGCTCTCATTCATACATATAAAAGTTACACAACAAGTTAAAAAAATAAGTTAATGAATAAAAACAACACTGATACAAGTTAATAAATCAATAGTACAAAAATGGTATAAAAAGTGCAACAAGTGACAGGAGTCAAGGCACCTGTACAATAATAAAAGGCTATATTATACAGAATGTCTATAAAAACAGAATTGTGGGAGTTTGGAGACTGATTCTCCACAATATGACTCTTAATTATTAAAAGAGTCATATCTTAGATTTCATATTTAAATCTGTCCACTGAACATTAAAATCTGAATGAAAAACATAAATCAAACTTTTAATGGGTTTTAACCCTGTTCGAGTTCAGTGACGAAGTTAATTAACGGTCATTAAAACTGAATCAACATTTTGTGCATGAACGTCAGTAAACGCACAAACACATTAGAGATTTAACAATAAGTTATCATAGTAAGTTACTCTGGTAAAAAGGTACTGACATCTGACACGTTTATTGCTCTCAGAAACGAGTCTTTATTTACAGACCAAGTCACTGACGTCAAAACAAAACGGAGCAAAGTGTGATTGATGGTGTGATAGGTGATGTAATCAATTAATCTAAATTAAGGCTTTATTTTGACAACCATAATTTTAATACTTAATAGCGACAGCCTGCAGTTATTATTTACAAGCTACTTAGGAAGCTAACGATTAGCTTACCGTCATGCTTTGTCTCTTTAGCAGCTCGTATCTTCTCGTCTTCGTCTTCATATTGTTGTATGAATGCCCAAAGTCTTCTGTACTTTTCAAGCGTGTTTTGTCTCACCGCCAGCAGCTTTCTCTTAAAAACTCACAGAGCAGTAAACACACAGAATCCGCCACTGTTTATATTTGTGTCGCGTATAAAACATCACTGCAGTTTGCTCTGCTGACCCCGCCCACATTGAGGAGGTTCTATTTGTAGTGGAAAAAGACGCACCTGGAACCAAACCGAGTCGAGCCGAGTAGTGCTGGTTCTGTGTAGCAGAAAAGTGCCTTAACTGTAATTAGGACAGTTAAGTGCAGAGGACAGATTTTGTTGTACATATGTATAATGACTATAACAGCCCTTCTTCTTCTTGTTCTTTAATCAAAATATAATGGTGTGTTTATTTCCAACACATATGGCCGGCTGTCCGTCCTCTCTATGGTTTGGTGCCAGAGGGTTTCTCCAGGTATCTTATACGGGGATCCTTCTTTTTTACTACTTTTGCAGGAGCGTCTTTGCGCAGGTCCCTGACCTGGATTTGGCACCTAAATATGGCAACATACAGACTGTGCAGCTCTGCACAACAGCTAAAGAAAAAACACAGATAAAGACACTGAATAGTGTTGTGTGGGCCGCTGAAGAGGAGGTACTGCTGGCCCACCACCACCAGAGGACACCCTGCCTGGAGTGCGGGCTCCAGGCACAAGAGGGCGCTGCCGCCTCACAGGAGCAGCCGGGGTGACAGCTGTCACTTATCACCTACGACGGCTGTCACCAATCATCTGATCTTCAGTAGTATATCAGCAAGACGACATCTCCACCTCGTTGCCGAGATATCGCTCTACCTAGGAGGTAAAGTGCTCAGCCGATTGTGTTGTCTTCCCGACAATAATACTTTGTTGCTTTGTGTGTTTAATAGCAGACAGTGAGTATTTACAGCTGGAGACTGTGTTGGACTTTTTCCCTACCTCTTTGATAAGTACTCACACTCCTGCACTTACCAGTTTCTGATGAGAGGTGGAGGTGGTTTTCCCACCATACGTGTTGCTGGGTGCAAACGCATCCACATCTAACTGTTTTTTGTTCCTCGCCAGCAGTACCAGATCCGACAAGCGGAGGCAGTGGCCACCTGGGAGTTCGGGACTTGGCGGCTCCAGTATTCCAGGGGTTCGGTGGCGGAGGAAATCGTGTGGTTCCGGTTCTGCTTTGGACGGACGTCTCTTATCTTCGAGCCTGCCCACGTGACACATTTTTGTGAATTGACTTCATTGCTTACTATTGTGATCTGCCGTGTTTGTTGTGCTTATTCACAACAGTAAAGCGTTATTTGACTTCCTCCATTGTCCGTTCATTTGCGCCCCCTGTTGTGGGTCCGTGTTCCTACACTTTCACAACAGGATATCTCGGCCAACGTCATGGACCCCGAGGGGCGTCAACCGGTTGTTGAACGGCCAATGGAAGAGCAGGGCGCACAGGCGTCTGCAGGAGGAATGATCGGTGAGTTGCAGCGAATCCTCACCGCTTTTACGGCTCGGTTGGATCTAATGACCGAGCAGAACGTCCTCCTTAACCGCAGGGTGGAGGCTCTCGCCGCGCAGGTGGAAGCGCGCTCTCAGGGCGCTGCTGCGGCTCCCCCTCATGTCGATCCTGTGCGCAACAGTGACGTTCCACAGGTCGTTCAACGACCCCTCCCACCTTCCCCTGAAGCATACATAAGCCCTCCAGAGCCGTACGGGGGTTGTGTGGAGACGTGCGCGGACTTCCTTATGCAGTGTTCGCTCGTCTTCGCACAACGTCCCGTCATGTACGCGACTAATGCTAGTAAGGTAGCTTATGTGATTAATCTGCTTCGCGGTGGGGCACGCACTTGGGCTACAGCGCTCTGGGAGCAAAATTCACGGCTCCTTCTGACATATGATGGGTTTGTGAGGGAGTTCAGAACAGTGTTCGATCACCCAAATAGAGGAGAGACCGCTTCAGCAGTGCTGCTGTCAATGAGACAGGGGCGCCGGAGCGCAGCTGCTTATGCAGTCGACTTCCGCATCGCGGCTGCGAGGTCCGGCTGGAATAGCACTGCCCTCCGTGCCACCTTCGTAAACGGACTGTCGTTGGTTCTGAAGGAGCACCTGGTGGCTAAGGACGAACCGCGGGATTTAGACGGGCTTATTGATCTCGTTATACGGTTAGACAATCGGTTAGAAGAACGCCGTCGGGAACGAGACGAAGGGCGTGGCCGGGCACGCGCCGTCCCTCTCCCTTCCGGTTCCAACCGAGTTCCGCCCTCCCCACGCTCCACGGCCTCTACGCTCCGTATGGTTACAGCTCCCCCTGCTGATGAAGCTATGGACACGAGCAGGGCCACATTTAGGCCACCAGATAGACCGAGGAGGCTGGTCCGCGGAGCGTGCTTTGTTTGTGGCTCGATAGAGCACCAATTGAGAGACTGCCCCGAGCGGTTAAACACCAACGCCCGCCCCTAGAAACTGGGCTAGGGGTGGGCCAAGACATTCACGTGGGACATACCCATATTGCCACACGACTCCCAGTTACAATCCTTTACGAGGATTTAACCCTTCAGGCCCCAACACTGGTGGACACGGGCTCTGAAGGGAATCTGCTAGACAGCAGATGGGCCAGGGAGGCAGGGCTCCTCTGGTGGCGCTTACTTCACCAGTGCAGGTGTGGGCACTAGATGGCTCCCTACTCCCTCTAATCACACATAAGACACCACCAGTAACTCTGGTGGTGTCAGGGAACCACAGGGAGGAGATCGAGTTTTTCGTGACTCCTGCCACCTCCCGTGTGATTCTCGGGTTCCCCTGGATGTTAAAACACAATCCCCGGATCGATTGGCCGTCCGGGGTAGTGGTTCAGTGGAGCGAGACCTGCCATCGGGTATGTTTAGGTTCCTCGGTTCATCCCGGTTCCCAGGCTAGGGAGGAGGTCAGAGTCCCGCCCAATCTTGGGACGGTGCCGGTGGAGTACCATGACCTTGTGGATGTGTTCAGTAAGGATCTGGCGCTCACCCTTCCCCCGCACCGTCCGTACGATTGTGCCATTGATTTGGTTCCGGGCGTTGAGTTCCCGTCCAGCAGGCTGTACAACCTCTCACGACCTGAGCGCGAATCAATGGAGACCTACATCCGGGACTCTTTAGCTGCCGGGTTGATCCGGAATTCCACCTCCCCGATGGGTGCAGGTTTCTTTTTTGTGGGAAAAAAAGATGGCGGACTTCGTCCATGCATTGATTATAGGGGGCTGAACGAAATCACGGTTCGTAACCGATACCCGTTGCCCTTGTTGGATTCAGTGTTCACGCCCCTGCATGGAGCCCAGATTTTCACTAAGCTGGATCTTAGAAATGCGTATCACCTGGTTCAGATCCGGAAGGGAGACGAGTGGAAGACGGCATTTAACACCCCATTAGGTCACTTTGAGTACCTGGTCATGCCGTTCGGCCTTACAAACGCCCCCGCGACGTTCCAAGCATTGGTTAATGATGTCTTGCGGGATTTTCTGCACCGATTCATCTTCGTATATCTGGACGATATACTCATCTTTTCTCCGGATCCTGAGACCCATGTCCGGCATGTACGTCAGGTCCTGCAGCGGTTGTTGGAGAACCGGCTGTTTGTGAAGGGCGAGAAGTGTGAATTTCAATCAATCAATCAATCAATCAATCAATTTTTTTATATAGCGCCAAATCACAACAAACAGTTGCCCCAAGGCGCTTTATATTGTAAGGCAAGGCCATACAATAATTATGTAAAACCCCAACGGTCAAAACGACCCCCTGTGAGCAAGCACTTGGCTACAGTGGGAAGGAAAAACTCCCTTTTAACAGGAAGAAACCTCCAGCAGAACCAGGCTCAGGGAGGGGCAGTCTTCTGCTGGGACTGGTTGGGGCTGAGGGAGAGAACCAGGAAAAAAGACATGCTGTGGAGGGGAGCAGAGATCGATCACTAATGATTAAATGCAGAGTGGTGCATACAGAGCAAAAAGAGAAAGAAACAGTGCATCATGGGAACCCCCCAGCAGTCTACGTCTATAGCAGCATAACTAAGGGATGGTTCAGGGTCACCTGATCCAGCCCTAACTATAAGCTTTAGCAAAAAGGAAAGTTTTAAGCCTAATCTTAAAAGTAGAGAGGGCGTCTGTCTCCCTGATCTGAATTGGGAGCTGGTTCCACAGGAGAGGAGCCTGAAAGCTGAAGGCTCTGCCTCCCATTCTACTCTTACAAACCCTAGGAACTACAAGTAAGCCTGCAGTCTGAGAGAGAGAGAGACTGGCCCCAACCTACCAGCCGTAGGAAGCTGCAACAGTTCCTCGGCTTTGCAAATTTCTACAGGAGGTTCATTAAGGGCTACAGTCAGGTAATTAGCGCCCTGACAGCCCTGACCTCTCCAAAAGTCCCCTTCACCTGGTCGGATCGGTGCGATGCCGCATTCAAGGAGTTGAAACGGCGCTTCTCGTCTGCACCCGTTCTGGTGCAGCCCGATCCTAGTCGCCAGTTTGTGGTTGAAGTGGACGCCTCTGACTCAGGGATAGGAGCTGTACTTTCCCAGAGCGGAGAGACCGATAAGGTCCTTCACCCGTGTGCCTATTTTTCCCGCAGGTTGACCCCGGCCGAACGGAACTATGACGTCGGCAATCAAGAACTCCTTGCGGTGAAAGAGGCTCTTGAAGAGTGGAGACATCTGTTGGAGGGAATGTCCGTGCCATTCACGGTTTTCACTGACCACCGGAACCTGGAGTATATCAGGACCGCCAAGCGGCTGAACCCCAGGCAAGCCCGCTGGTCACTGTTCTTCGGCCGTTTTGACTTCCGGATCACCTACCGCCCCGGGACCAAAAACCAGAGATCGGATGCCTTGTCCCGGGTGCATGAAGACGAAGTCAAAATGGAGTTGTCGGATCCACCGGAACCTATCATCCCGGAGTCCGCTATCGTGGCCACTCTCACCTGGGATGTAGAGAAAACCGTCCCCAGTTCTCCTCGCAAGTCTGGAGGAGCTTCTGCCGGGAACTGGGGGCCACGGTGAGTCTCTCGTCTGGGTATCATCCTCAGACCAACGGGCAAGCAGAACGGGCCAATCTGGAGGTGGAACAGGCCCTGCGCTGCGTGACGGCCGCGCACCCGGCGGCCTGGAGTACCCATTTGGCCTGGATCAAGTATGCCCATAACAGCCAGGTATCTTCTGCCACCGGCCTCTCCCCTTTTGAGGTGAGTCTGGGGTACCAGCCCCCGGTTGTTTCCGGTGGTTGAGGGAGAGGTCGTGTGCCCTCGGTCCAGGCCCACCTGCGGAAGTGCCGTCGGGTGTGGCGCGCCACCCGTTCTGCTTTGCTAAAGGCCCGGACGAGGGCAAAAGCCCATGCAGACCGTCGGCGGACCCCGGCCCCTGCGTATCGGCCAGGGCAGGAGGTGTGGTTGTCGACAAAGGACATACCCCTCAAAGTGGACTCCCCTAAACTGCAGGATCGTTACATCGGCCCCTTCAAGATCCTCAAGGTCATCAGTCCAGCCGCAGTGAGGCTTCAGCTTCCGGCCTCACTGCGGATCCATCCTGTGTTCCATGTGTCCCGGATAAAGCCGCATCACACCTCACTCTGTGCTCCGGGTCCGGCACCACCTCCTGCCCGGATCATCGATGGCGAGCCGGCTTGGACTGTGCGCCGGCTCTTGGATGTCCGTAGGATGGGCCGGGGCTTCCAGTATTTGGTGGACTGGGAGGGGTACGGACCCGAAGAACGCTCCTGGGTGAAGAAGAGCTTCATCCTGGACCCGGCCCTCCTGGCCGACTTCTACCGCCGCCACCCAGACAAGCCTGGTCGGGCGCCAGGAGGCGCCCGTTGAGGGGGGGGTCCTGTTGTGTGGGCCACTGAAGAGGAGGTACTGCTGGCCCACCACCACCAGAGGACACCCTGCCTGGAGTGCGGGCTCCAGGCACAAGAGGGCGCTGCCGCCTCACAGGAGCAGCCGGGGTGACAGCTGTCACTTATCACCTACGACGGCTGTCACCAATCATCTGATCTTCAGTAGTATATCAGCAAGACGACATCTCCACCTCGTTGCCGAGATATCGCTCTACCTAGGAGGTAAAGTGCTCAGCCGATTGTGTTGTCTTCCCGACAATAATACTTTGTTGCTTTGTGTGTTTAATAGCAGACAGTGAGCATTTACAGCTGGAGACTGTGTTGGACTTTTTCCCTACCTCTTTGATAAGTACTCACACTCCTGCACTTACCAGTTTCTGATGAGAGGTGGAGGTGGTTTTCCCACCATACGTGTTGCTGGGTTGCCAAACGCATCCACATCTAACTGTTTTGTTCCTCGCCAGCAGTACCAGATCCGACAAGCGGAGGCAGTGGCCACCTGGGAGTTCGGGACTTGGCGGCTCCAGTATTCCCGGGGTTCGATGGCGGAGGAAATCATGTGGTTCCGGTTCTGCTTTGGACGGACGTCTCTTATCTTCGAGCCTGCCCACGTGACACATTTTTGTGAATTGACTTCATTGCTTACTATTGTGATCTGCCGTGTTTGTTGTGCTTATTCACAACAGTAAAGTGTTGTTATTTGACTTCCTCCATTGTCCGTTCATTTGCGCCCCCTGTTGTGGGTCCGTGTTCCTACACTTTCACAACAGAACAGTGTGTGATGATGAACTAACTGTATCAGAAAACCTGCTCGATGTAAGTGAGCTGTGGTGAGACGTGTAAGCTGGTTTCTGGTGGTAAGATCATTAAACAGATCTCCTGAGGCTGCTGATAAACTCAGGTTAACTGGTTACCTCTGATTAAATCTGTGGGATTAGCTGGCTGTTAGCCCAGCAGCTCAACACCTTCTTGTTCCGGAGGCTTAAATATGATTAAATCCTCTCTCGGGGCTCCGCTGTGCAGAACAAGACCAACATGAAGCTCTGCACGCCACACACTGATGAACGTGAGGAGTGGAAACAACGCATTAAAAGTTACATCTTCATCTGATGCGACTGAAACACACACAGCAAAATCCAGATCATCCACATCTAAATATTAAATACGTTTGAGGCTTCATGGAAAACTCTGTGACGCTTCAATAACTTTCACACTCTGACCGCAATTTCGACTTTAGTCTTTACATTTTCGACCGACGTGTCACTCACATCTGCATATGGAGTGCCGCTTGCTCTGTGAGACACGTCCACCATGCCACTTGTTGGTCTGAGGGACATGCTGTGGGTCCTGTCTACCATCTGGCACAGACAGTGCAGGTTGTTTAAATAGTGTGTATTTATGCTCATCTGTGTCCACAGGTGCCTTTCATAGGTGGGTTCACAATACACCAACGCTGTGCTTGAACACACAACGAGGCACATCAGTCTTCAATCAGTACAACAAATTTATGAAAAATGACTGGAAGACATTTGCACAAGATGTTTGACAATATTTCACATAATTCTGAATAACTCTGTTCTTTATGTATTCATCCTGCAGAAGGGGGAGGAAATATATGGTCTGATTGCCACAGATAGGAAGGACCTCTTGTGGTGTTCTAAACATCTGCAACATATTTCTGCAGACACAGTCGGCTCTAATCTTTCTTATACACAGCATCTGTGTTTACAGTCCAGTCCAGTTTGTTGTTTATGTGGACACCCAGGTACTTGTAGTTGTCCACAATGTCCACCTCTGTTCCACTGATGGAAAATGGGTTTGGACGGGTCTTCTGAAGTACACCACCAGCTTGTTCATATTAGATACGTTGAGCTGCAGGTGGTTGAGTCCACACCACTCCACAAACCTGTCCACCACACTAAGGTCCACCACACCTGTCCACCACACTCAAGTTTACACAAAAGATCAAAGTTAAAACTATAATCAGGGACCAGGGAACTGGTGCCGCAACTGCCACACCCAGGCAGACAACCAACTGGTCCATCCTCACATCTCAAAACTAACCATCTAGTCAGGTGAAACATGGACGTATTCTTGACCATCTCCAGCTGCTCCAGTCCTGAACACAGGCACCACTGTGCTCCCTCACAATTAAAGTTATACACCTTATCTGCATCTCCCCGAGTCACTGTTGGCTTACCACAAAGTACAGCAGCCACATGACACAGAAGACTTTTCTCAGGTGTTTCCCAGTCTCAGAGAGAGAGGACCCAGAGACATGAATGTTGCTACTAAGATAATTGAATGTTTTTACAAGTACAAAACTTTCACCACGTACAAGTACAGTGGGGTAAAAAAGTATTTAGTCAGTCTCTGATTGTGCAAGGTCTCCTACTTAGAAAGATGAGAGAGGTCTGCAATTTTCAACATAGGTACACTTCAACTATGAGAGACAAAATGAGAAAAAAAATCCAGAATAAGGATTTTTAAAGAATTTATTTGTAAATTATGGTGGAAAATAAGTAATTGGTCACCCACAAACAAGCACGATTTCTGGCTCTCACAGACCTGTAAGTTCTTCTTTAAGAAGCTCTTCTGTCCTCCACCTGTTACCTGTATTAATGGCACCTGTTGGAACTCATTATCTGTATAAAAGACACCTATCCACAGCCTCAAACAGTCAGACTCCAAACTCAACCATGGCCAAGACCAAAGAGCTGTCAAAGGACACCAGGAAGAATATTGTAGATGAGCAGCAGGCTGTGAACAGTGAATCTACAATAGTCAAGCAGGTTGGTGTGAATAAATCAACTGTGGGATCAACTGTAAGAAAATGGAAGACATACAAGACCATTGATAATCTCCCTCGATCTGGGGCGCCACGCAAGATGTCATCCCGTGGGGTCAAAATGATCATGAGAACGGCAAACAACAATCCCAGAACTACACGGAGGGACCTGATGAATGACCTGCAGAGAGCTGGGACCAAAGTAACAAAGGCTACACAATACTCAGAGAGGGACTCAAATCCTGCAGTGCCAGGCGTGTCCCCCCTGCTTAAGCCAGTGTATGTCCAGGCCTGTCTGAAGTTTGCCAGAGAGCATATGGATAATCCAGAAGAGGATTGGGAGAACATCATGTGGTCAGATGAAACCAAAATAGAACATTTTGGTAAAAACTCAACTCGTCATGTTTGGAGGAAGAAGAATGCTGAGTTGCATTCCAAGAACACCATACCTACTGTGAAGCATGGTGGTGTAAACATCATGCTTTGGGGCTGACAGGACGACTGATGCATGTTAAAGGAAGAATGAACGTGGCCATGTATCATGAGATTTTAAGCCAAAACCTCCTTCCATCAGTGAAAGCATTGAAGATGCAATGTGGCTGGGTCTTCCAGCATGACAATGATCCCAAACACACCGCTCGGGCAACGAAGGAGTGGCTCCGTAAAAAGCATTTCAAGGTCCTGGAGTGGCCTACCCAGTCTCCAGACCTCAACCCCATAGAAAATTTGTTGAGGGAGTTGAAAGTCCGTGTTGCCCAGCGACAGCCCCAAAACATCACTGCTCTAGAGGAGATCTGCATGGAGGAATGGGCCAAAATACCAGCTACAGTGTGTGCAAACCTGGTGAAGACTTACAGGAAACGTTTGACCTCTGTCAGTGCCAACAAAGATGATGTTACAAAGCAATGAGTTGTACTTGTATTATTGACCAAATACTTATTTTCCACCATAATTTACAAATAAATTCTTTAAAAATCCTACAATGTGATTCCCTGGAATTTTTTTTCTCATTTTGTCTCTCATAGTTGAAGTGTACCTATGGTGAAAATTACAGCCCTCTGTCATCTTTCTAAGTAGGAGAACTTGCACAATCAGGGACTGACTAAATACTTTTTTGCCCCACTGTACACTTTTGATCATCCAGTCCAGGAAGTCATTGAAAGCTTGGATCATCTTGATCTTCACCTTGATCCAGGATCATAAAAAAACAAAACACTCATTCACACATTGCTTATTCAGCTTCTCAAATGCTGTAGTTAGGGCTGTGGTTCTCAAAGTTGGGTCATGAAGATCATGCAGGGTGGGTGGAGGTGGGGGCACCAAGACCAATGAATGAAGCATGCTGTGGTGTTGTAGGATATTTATGTATGCTGGAGCTGCCACGTTCTTTATGATACCCTCAGCAACTGGGACACATAAAATAACTCTATTTAATAAAATGTGAGCTTTACATCACCAAAGTGAGACAGTTTTGAGGGACTTCCTCTTTGCTGATGATTGTTCCCTAAATGGCAGCTCTGAGCTTGAGATATAATCCATCATGGACAAATTCTCCATGGCGTGCGACAACTTTGGCCTGACCATCAGTACCAAGAAGGCGAAAGTTATGCAACAACCAGCTACATACACCCAACACACAGAGCTCACATCACAGTGAAAGGTCACAGACTACAGGTTGTAGGCCAGTTCACATACCTAGGTCCACCCTCTGCCAGTCTACAACAATGGATACTGAAGTGAAGTGCAGAACAGCCAGGGCCACTGTGCCCTTTCGCAGACTAAGAATTGTTTGTGTGATATATATATATATATGTATGTATGTATGTATGTATGTATGTATGCAGTTGTGCCCAAACGTTTACATACCCTGGCAGATTTTTTTTTTTTTGGCTATTTTTCAGAGAATATGA
This sequence comes from Thalassophryne amazonica, assembly GCF_902500255.1. NCBI lineage: Eukaryota > Metazoa > Chordata > Actinopteri > Batrachoidiformes > Batrachoididae > Thalassophryne > Thalassophryne amazonica. The sequence continues at coordinate 139,159,636 of NC_047106.1, forward strand.
ATACATTTTTTTTCACTCATGGTGAGTGGTTGGGTGAAGCCATTTACTGTCAAAGAAATTATTTATTTATTTGTTTATTTGACAGGGACAATGCAATCAAACACATTCTAAATACATTTGCAAGTGATGTGATGCACAGTTTATAGCTAATCCTAATTCACAACTCCTGCCCCTGGTTAGACCTTTCTGCAATTTACAAAATTAACAATTTCCTTCACTGTTTCATTCACTCATTCGTCCACTGTTTAGTCTTTTTAAATCATAATGACAACAGAAACTGCCCAAATGACCCTGAAAAAAAGGTTATATCCCCCTGTTCTTAATGCTGTGTGTTGCCCCTTTAACATCACTGACAGCTTGGAGTGTTTTGTGGTCGTTTGTGGACGAGGCTCTCTGATGGTGAAGCTGCCACTGAATGTCTTGGACTTTACTTGCATCAATTACACAGAAATCCAAACAGTATGACACTCTGTGGTAAATCTGTGTAGAGTAGACAGTTCTCAAAAACTGAGTGACTGTGCAAGAAGAAGAGTGAGGAAAGCCACCAAGACATCCACACAACCAGAAGAATTTATAGGCTTATGTGGCTGTGACTGGAGAAATTGTGCACAGTGCAAGTTTTGCATTTTGCATCATCACTCTTAGCTTCAGAAGGATTGTCTTTCACCAGAACAGATCAGATCTCGGCTTGCATCTCAGATGTACCTTCTGGCAATTTGTAGCAAAACGTTCAGGTCTTCATTTTAATAAAACTCTCCTCTATACCACTTCATCATGCAGCTGTAGAACTGGTGAAAAACTGGTTTTAGTGTTATCATTCACATTCTCTGAAAAATGGCCAAAAATAATATAAATAAATCTGCTAGGGTATGTAAACTTTTGAGCACAACTGTATATATATATATATATATATGTTCTCCACTCAGATTGCAATAGCCACTCACAGATTAGCCTTTCTGTCCATCATTTACCTGTGTTTTGGCATGCTTGGCACAAGAAAGTTATGTTGGATCCAAAAGGATCCAAAAAGGCTAGGACCAAATGTTATATTGGATCGGTTCCCACTGACCAATAGCTTTAGAGCTTACTGCCAACAGCTAGCCAATCAGAGCGTGGCATACGAAGGTCAGAAACTAGCTGACAGACGCTGGATGAAAAAATGGCAACAAACATTTCAACAACAGCATTGTGAGTCACGTTCCATTGTAGAGCTTGGGTGGGTCGAGATTCCACAGGAGCTTGACTGGGGCACCAACTTTGAGCACCAAGCTGTGTGGTGGGAGGCCTGCTGGTGCCAGGCTGTTAAGGAATTCAACTGGGTAGTTAACCCTCTGTGGTCGACGCTATTGTATACAACGGCTAAGATCAAGCTTTACTAAATTATGAATAACGTTTGAATGATATGAGATAGAAACTTACTTTTTTGCTGAAAAGTTAACTCCAAGCCAGCCAGAAGCTGTGTGATGACGTGCGCAATGTGAGTGTCCAATCAGAATTAGTTCACCATCACATGGTTTTCCAAAATCCAATCGTAGGGCAGATTTACCTCACATGAAAAGTCAAAGATCTTTTTCAGGAGTGATATGTTACTAGTTGGCCCGTTTGAATAGCACCCTGGGTGCTCCAATGAGTACATACTATTAGTACATACTCAGTGCACCCTGCGCCATTACGCACAGCGAAAGTGAAAGCAGGAGCACACGGAGAGCCTCTGATGACAATCTCACGTGCTCAAACAAAGAGTGTGTAACTATCACGATTGCTCCACAAGTTTGCATGTGAATGTTACTGGATAACTCTGTTGCTTTCTCTGCGTAAAGCACTGTTTACCATATCAATGGACAACAAAACACACAGACCATTTTGTATATATTGTTCAAAATGTGCATTTGTGTTTATTGTCTGAACCTTTCTGTTGTACAGTCTTTCACACAAGACCTCAAAGTACCTTTATAAAGTGTCAAAACAGTTGTTTATTATAGTTTGCTGTGTGTTTTGAATAAATGTGTGTGGAGCACAGGTTGTCCTGAAAAAAAAGAGACATAAAACTTGATTGTAGGATGCAGGGAGAGCTGTTAACAGCAATAATAAAACATTTATGCCAGGTGAGTGAACTGTCCAAAAAATGCCCTCGGACCCCAGAGGGTTAACCACCTCATCTGGATCGGGCACTGTGTCAACTGACATGCGGCTGGAGGCCTGTCCTGGAAGCTGGGCCAGAAGCTTAGCATTGATGTCATCCACTGCTAAGTTCTTTGAAGCAAGGATAGCACGCTCGCTCAGCCAGTTGTGGTTCTGGTAGTTCTGGTGGAAGTCTGGAAAGACTTTGGCCACCAACTCACATATCAATCAATCAATCAATCAACTTTTTTCTTATATAGCGCCAAATCACAACAAACAGTTGCCCCAAGTAACCATAAAGAATTAAAGTGAAAGTTCTTTTTGTCTAAGATTTCTAGCGATAATGATTAAAGCAGAAGTAATTAAAGTGAAAGTTCTTTTTGTCTAACATTTCTAGCAATAATGATTAAAGCAGAATCATGTAACAGATAAATAGATAAAGACAATAAATTAAAGCATTAGTCCAGTAACCATAAAGAATTAAAGTGAAAGTTCTTTTTGTCTAAGATTTTTAGCAATAATGATTAAAGCTGAATTCTGTAATAGATAAAAGATAAAGAGAATAGATTAAGGCATTAAATTATTGGTTGCGCTTAATTGTGTCTTTAGGAAGTAAAAGATGTCTTACCTTTAACCTTTATATATCTTGCCAGCTTTTTCTGTCTTGTCATAAATGGTGAAAATACAAAGTTTTCAGACAGCAAATCTTCAAACTGTACTGGGTTGTACACCAAAGGTAATTATATTTTACAGATTCAATATAATGTTACGTTGCATCAAATAACTTCTTTGGTTGAATGTATTCAGACAGGAAGGCAAACTGGGTTGTACAGGACAGTCAGGTGCTTAACAGTTGAGAACAGTTCAGAAACCACATGGTACAACACTGTATGGTCTTACATAAAAGGCTATTTTGGGGGTAATTTTCAGTTCAACTTAAAAAGAAATGGTACCAGTTTGTTCCCCATGTCATGAGGATTCAGAATATATGTAGTTTTTAGGGCTACATATTATAATTTGGGAGTTTATCCCAGACAGACAGACATATACGAGGGCTGTCCATAAAGTATAGGTCCTTTTTATTTTTTTCAAAAACTATATGGATTTCATTCATATGTTTTTACGTCAGACATGCATGAACCCTCGTGCACATGCGTGAGTTTTTCCACGCCTGTCGGTTGCGTCATTCGCCTGTGAGGAGTCGTCCAGCCCCTCGTCGGAATTCCTTTGTCTGAGAAGTTGCTGAGAGACTGGCGCTTTGTTTGATCAAAATTTTTTCTAAACCTGTGAGACACATCGAAGTGGACATGATTCGAAAAATTAAGATGGTTTTCAGTGAAAATTTTAACGGCTGATGAGAGACTTTGAGGTGATACTGTCGCTTTAAGGACTTCCCACAGTGCGAGACGTCGCTCAGCGCTCTCAGGCGGCGTCATCAGCCTGTTTCAAGCTGAAAACCTCCACATTTCAGGCTCTATTGATCCAGGACGTCGTGAGAGAACAGAGAAGTTTCAGAAGAAGTCGGTTTCAGCATTTTATCCGGATATTCCACTGTTAAAGGAGATTTTTTTAATGAAAGACGTGCGGACGGGTCCGCGCGTCGGGACGCAGCCGGCGCGGTGCGGCGGCACAGGAAAAACACCTCCGTGTTGATAACCATTTGTAAAATCCAGGCGGCTTTTGATGGCTTTCAGTGGAGTGAGTATATGAGAAATTGTTTAACAGCTGGACATGTTCCAACTTGTCCTTAAGGCTTCCAACAGAGGTGTTTTTCCTGTGGCGGAGCGTCGCGGCACGTCTTTCATTGAAACAGGCTGACGAAGGCGCCTGAGAGCACTGCGCGATGTCTCGCTCCGTGGGAAGTCCTTAAAGCGACAGTATCACCTCAAAATCTCTCATCAGCCGTTAAAATTTTCACTGAAAACCAGCTTAATTTTTCGAACCATGTCCACTTCGATGTGTCTCACAGGTTTAGAAAAAATTTTGATCAAACAAAGCGCCAGTCTCTCAGCAACTTCTCAGACAAAGGAATTCCGACGAGGGGCTGGACGACTCCTCCCACAAGGAGTGCTCACAGGCGAATGACGTCACCGACAGGCGTGGAAAAACTCACGCATGCGCACGAGGGTTCAAGCATGTCTGACATAAAAACATATGAATGAAATCCATATAGTTTTTGAAAAAAATAAAAAGGACCTATACTTTATGGACAGACCTCGTATATATATATATATATATATATATATATATATATATATATATATATATATATATATATATATATATATATATATATATATATATATATAGTTTTGTTTGCATTATATATATATATATAGTTTTGTGTGCATTATATATATATATATATATATATATATATATATATATATATATATATATATATATATATATATATATATATATATATATATATATATATAGTTTTGTGTGCATTTTGACAGTGAACAGCCTTTGGGCTGGAAACTATCACCTTTGTCTGGCAGCACCGACAGCCATCATGCTTGTTTGGCAAAGTCACTGCACAGAGATCTGTTTCTGACAGCTGGGTCCATGAATTCATCGAAAGCCTGGCTTGAGACTCAGATCCAGGTGTCCAGACTCAGCTTCCGAAGTGCTGCAATCAGGCTACGATCCCACAACAAGGAAAAACATGGAGGACCACTTGATGCAGCTGAGAAGACAAACCTGCCTGACCTGCACACCAGCACACGGAGGTTCCAGATGTGAAACTGTCTGAGTTTTGTGCACTTCCTCTGCCAGGACTGTGGTGGATTGTAACATTTTTCTACTGTGCAACTGTACACAAATCTCTCCCTGCAGACACTGTATGATCACCATCAGAAACAAGAAAAAACAAATCTCATTTTCTCCAAAAACTCGGCATGAATACTGGGCCCCTATGAAAACCATGGAAACACAAATCACAGACAGCGGCTCAAAAATAATCAAACCAAATAAAATAAACAATGGAAGTCATCAGAGGGCTGGTGCAAACCCTGCACGCTCTACACACGGGGATATAACCCTCTGTTGCCCAATGTTACCAATCAATTACACATGCTGATCAATATAAACTTCAGATCATCTCTCCAGCCCGATTGGTTAAGAAGAGACAGCAGAAAATAGGTTTGTTTCTACCATGTTTTTGTTAACCTTGACCTTTGTCTGGTTGTCTCCAAAGGTTAATCATCTTGAGATATCTGCCAAACTAATATTCCAACTACACACACACACACACACAGGACTGATTACAATACCCTACTTTGGTGTTTCTCCGACGTGCATGTGATACTGGTCACAGGTGTGAGCGTCTCTTCTCTGATAGGAATCAAATTCATCATATTGAATAAACTGTTGCTGTGAATTTATGAGGAGTCTGTTGATAAGAAAAGTTTTTTTGTTAAAGTGAAATTCAAATATTACATTTATCAGTGGTGAACACAGCTAACCTCAAAGTTAGCTTCAACAACTCAACTTTATTTATATAGCACTTTAAAACAACCAAGTTGAAAACAAAGTGCTGTACATAAGACATAAAACAATTAAAAGCAATAAAATAAATAAGAACAATTATAGCACTGTTGTTTTAAAAGCAATTAGAAACAATAAAACAATAAGTGAAAGCAAACCATAAAACACTAAGACAAAAACTCTCATACGGAGTTAAAAGCCAAGGCATAAAATTGCCAACGTTAATCAGGATAATATAAATAAATTGCAATAAATAATAAACATAAATAAATAAATGAACAAGTGAAACAAAACAGATTCCACTCAGCATATAGTTTATTCACAGCACAGAAGGCATGAATGAATAAAAAATGAAAATACACACTGAAAGTAACTTTCGTAATTTATTAATACGTTTAATTTGGTCTGGAGAGTTATTTTGAAAGGAACAATAAAGGAGACTGGTATTTTCTCAACTTTACCATACCATTAACAATTCCAAGTTTACATACCTTTTGAGGATCATGCTCATGTGTTGCATATCAAAATGTTCAGAACAATCTCAGCTTTTAGCACACTGTACAGAGGAATAAATGGGCTTTAAATCTGAAAATATGAAATGTGCTTTTAGAAAATATGAATAACTTTGAAAATATAAAAGTATGTGCTTTGTAGTGGTTTTCTTAATTTAATCAAAGTGTTTTCAGGCAGACAGGACCTTTCTTTTAGATTTGATGAGTGTTTGCTGCCATGTTTCAGGGAGCGACGCTACACTCTGACTGCAGCCTCTCACAAGCACACACATTCTCTGGCCTCTCGGATTAGTTGCCAATCAAAGATCAAATGAGAGAGAGTTTGAGACTGAGACAAGAGCTCAGGCTCAGTAGTTTTAGGAATGCAGACATTTGATGAAAGATAGACCTGGAGTCGCCGGCATGTAAATGAACCCCAGTGTGGTACTTTTTGCAGCTCAAATGCTGCTACCATGCTGAATTTCCCAAAAACTTCCTGGAGTATAGCTGGAGTGGTAATAAAGGAATAATTACATGTTAAGTGTATATGAGCTCTATAAGCAACTGAAGCTCGTCAGATTTGTCTTGGTGGCTTCCCTCACTTGTCTCCTTCATGCACACTCAGTTTTTCAGGATGACCTGCTTGAGACAGATTTTCCAAACTACATCATGGACAATTCGTAATTATTGTTGTTTTTTTTTTTTTGGTGAGGTCTCAGAGATAGTCAGTACCTCAAAAATGTTCCTGAGTCTATCACCTGGCGTGTCAGCAACAAAACTGTGTCAAGTCATGATTTATTTGGACTATATTAACAGGAAGTGTGTAATCTGTAATTTGGTGTTTTTGGCTGCCCCTGGTTGCTCAGAGTTGCCACAGTGGATCCAGAACAGCTCTGCACTTGGATCTGGCACAAGAGTTAAACCAGATGCCCATCATGGTGCAATTTCTTTCCTACTTGGACAAACCCGCTCCCAGCTCCCGGTGTTCCTGAGCTGCCTCCCAGCCAAGTCCAAATTTGGACGGACTCTTAAGGTCTGACCGGTCCAGGTGCTCTGCACAGCTGTGGACTTTCACTGTGAGATGAAAGAGTGGAATTTTTAAGATGACTTCATGAAGAAGTCAAAATTTTAAGCATTTTTATTTGATACTAAAAAATAAAAATGTGTAAAAAGACTGAGAACGTTTTGCAGCATCACACAAACACACACACACACACAGCTGGACAGCTGCTGCTGATGTCATCAGCTGTTTTTCCAAAAGGAGGCCGCCTTTAGGATCTGTGTGTGCACACGTACAAATGAGTGAGAGCGTGACTGCGTGTGCTGATGTATTCCAGCAGAAAGGAAACCTGATCCTGTTCACTTGTGCAGCCGACCAAATCTTTGATAGAGAACAGGACAGAGCGAGAGGAGAAGAAAGGACATCAGGACAGAAGGAAAGCGGAAAGGAATGAGGACGGAAATGTGACGGTTACTTTTTAAGTATCTGGATGAGTTCAGATACAGAACTGTTCCACACACTCCCCATGACTTCACATGTCCTCTGCACCAAACAAAATCATGCTTAATTAGGGAAAAACAGTTGAATCTGCTGTGGTCAGCTGACCCGAGGTACAGCTCTTACACCGCTTTCACATGTCAGCTGTAAGTGGCAGACAGAAAACTGTATGTCCCGGTGTTTTCATCAAGAAGTTGAGGGAACAATTCCGCTCTCTCTGGCCGTGAGTGCGGCAGCACTGTGTAAAACCCTGCTGCATCTTTCAATTAAGTACAGTATTATCTATGTTGTTACTGGAAACGATGACAGGAAGAGGAATTCTGCTGTGACAGTTTTTCTGCAGCAGACATTTGAATGCAGCATTATTCAACTCCATGTGAAAAAAATTTCACACAGTCATACTGACAATATTCTCCCAAACAGCAGGTGGAGCTACAAATAAAACATGAGAAGCAGCTCTTTCTTGTGCCTTTGAGTACATTTTTAACATGAACCTTATGAGTACAAAGTCCACCATTTGTGACATGTTATGAGACTGAATGCCAGCAAAGGAGGGTATTTTTTCCCTGGAGTGAGTGAGTGAGTGTGTGTGTGTGTGTGTAAGATAACTCAAAAACATCTCATCAGATTTCCTTCAAATTTGGTGTGAATATTACTTGGACAGATATCTCTAGGTGATTCGATTTTTGAATTTGAATGAATTTATTCAGCACTGAACTAAAATTTCAAAAACACAAGCGTGCAAACAGCAGTGCACCAAAAACAAAACAAAATCAATAAACCATAATTTCTGTAGAGCCTTTTAAAGCCAACCAAATTACCAAGTGATTTTATGTTATGTGGACAATTATTCTAAATATTAACAGCTTTAATAGAGAACAATGACTTTTACAGTAGTTTGAATCTTTGATTTCTGAAATAATAATGTTACTTGTAAATTACTGGAGTCCCTCATTTTAAACAGGTCCTGGACATGTTGTGGTAAACGTTTTATTTTTTTTACTTTGAACATAATTTATATTATGAAATAATCAATCAAGTCCCAAAATTTTAAAATATGCAAACAGATAAACAGTGGATTTGTTGGGTCAGAATATGGTCTCTTACTAACAATTCTTATAGCTTTCTTTTCAAGTAAAAATATAGGATTTGCTTTAGTTTTGTAGGTGGTTCCCCAAACTTCAATACAGTATGTTAAATATGGAACAAGTAATGAATGATATAAGGTAACTAATGAGTGTTGGGAGAGGAAGTCTTGTGCTTCAACCAAAATGCAATGATTTTTGACATTTTAGATTTAACATAATTTATATGTGTTTTCCAACTTAGATTATCATCAATAAAGATCCCAATAAATTTAGTTTTATTTCAAAGTTCAGTTTCAATATCATGCACTAGTAAATTTCTACATAAATTCCTGGACTTATTTCCAAATATGATACACTTTGTTTTACCAAAGTGAAGCAACAATTTGTTTGAATCAAACCATTCTTTAAACTTCTGTATTCCCTCTCCATTATGTCCAGGACCTGTTCCAAATGATCCCCACGACAAAACACAGTCGTATCATGAGCAAATAAAATAGAACTCACAAACTTAGACACTCAACATATGTCATTAATATATAAAAGAAACAACAAAGGCCCAAAGACTGAGCCCTGGGGCACCCCACAAGTAAAGTAAGTCCTTTCCGCTGCTCCCTTGTTTGCACTCGAGGTCGCCACAGCAAATCCAAGGTGGATTTGCATGTTGAATTGGCACAGGTTTTACGCTGGATGCCTTTCCTGATGCAACTCCACATTACATGGAGAAATGTGGCAGGGGTGGGATTTGAACCCGGAACCTTCTGCACTGAAACCAAGCACATTAACCACTTGGCCACCACCCTCAATTCAGAATTTATCCCACCAATGTGAACACATTGATACCTACTGTACAAATAACTAGCTATCCAATCATGAGCTAATCCTCTGATGCCATCCAGTAATAAGGTATGATCTATGGTATTGAATGCTTTCTGTAAGATTTTTTTTCTGTTTAGTTTATGAACTATGTAAATTATTTCATATTCACCAGTTTCTCTGATGCATATTGAATCTGAAAGGTTATTACTTGTTGCTCTGTTATCCCAAGAACTCATATTAGAAAGTACAACTGAATTTGATCATTTTTCCCCACACTGGCAAAATAATCATTAAAATGATCTACTATAGCTTTCTTTTCCTTAACAATTGTATCAGTATTTAAGCAAAAATATGTTGGATAATCTTTGACAACTTTTTTTTTATTTTTGATGCGCTTCCATGTACCTTTGATGTTTGCATTATTTTTAAATCACTGTAATACTGTCTTTTGCAAGATCGCATAATATTTGTTAACTTGTTTTATATGTCTTATATTTACTCTCAGCTTCAATTGTACTGAGTTTTAAAAATTGCTTGTACATTTTTTTTACATGCATTCAGCAGTCCCTTTGTGATCCAGGGTTTATCAGTGTATTGCTTGATTATCATATAACTTGGAAATAATGGAGATAAATGATTCAAATGATTGCTCAATGTCTTCAGTATAGATGTCACACCCGTTTTGGTGCATTAAATCTGTTCTAAGATTTGCCATAGTTTCCTCAGTTATTTTCCTTGTGAAATTTGGAATTTCAATATGATCAACTTTATCAACTAAGGATTTGTAAGCAACAAAAACCGGCAAGTGATCACTAATAAGTAGTATTTTGGAGTAGTTTATTAAAAGGCCAATGAAACTATGGTCTGAAAAAAACACATTTTTGTATATCTCAACAACCAAGAAGCCTGGATGGATGTTCAAAAGCAAGTCTTGATCAGCAATATATTTGTGATTGATTGGTATAAATGACTTCATAGTGGAATTGTAGACATTTGTATATTTACTTGTACATTTATATTGTGGCATGTAGAGCATGTAGGGCATACATCTGCTATCTGATACCTTTTATTAAAACATGTTTGCATGGATTGTTTATGAAAAGTAGAAAATAAAAAATTCACAGTTTTTACTGTCTTTTGGCCTAAAACTGCAGCACCCCATCTCAGCCCATTACTCAAAGAACAGTGTCATTGTCCTTTTTCCACACTCTTTTTTTAAATCACTTAGAATCAGTACATTTTGGTCAGATAGGAACTGGACCACCAATATGTAAACATGGGTTCAATTCCCGGTCATGCTACATTTGTGTGCCTTGACATCTGGACTGTGTCAGTCCAACCAGCTATGAATGGGTACCAGCCTCAGCTGAGGAAGTAACCTGTGATGGACCAGCGTCCCGTTCAAGGCAAAGTCAGGGATTCTCATCCATTTCATGATGTGCAATCAGTGGATAAGAATCAGCAGCAACAGGCCTCAGAGCCTGTACTCGACTGCTTCTCCTTTTTTGTGAAAGCTTTTTATATTGTTTAGTTTGTTGGTCAATAACTTTGGACATTTCATGAAATGTTTAGACTGTGATAAATGGGTTCATTTGCATTTGTTTCTGAACATATTTTAAAATCACGTGCCAACAAAGTGTAGCATCAAGTGGATGTATACACGTTTACTTTGGAATTTTCTGTTGGGGAATCAAAGTGTTGTGTCTGTGGATCTGTTATCAGGGCCGAGTTTTGGTGGTGATGTTGAGTAAAAATCAGGCAGCTGTGTCAAAGAACAAGGAAGGAAAAGAAATTCCTGTGTTGTGATGTAACTCTGTGTAGTAGGAGAGTTGTACTGCTCTCCTCCCTCTTTCCTTCTCACTCTGGTTGTGTCCACTTTCCTCCTCCATTACCACCCCTCCAGCCCACAGCTTACGGCTGAAGGCTGCAGAATGATGTGAAATGCCCCAAATGAGACCTCATGACTGCATGAGCTTTATCCAGAGTTGTGGACTTCACTAAGGCCTGGTGGAGTTTGCACTCTCCTGCGTACGTGGAACTGACCTGCGAGCCAACGAACCGCTCAATCGCAGTCTGAGGACCTCCAGAGTGTGTGAGGCTGATCTGATACAGATGTTGGATTTACACGAACAAATGAAGGTGGTCTTTCACAAACACTGTTAAATATCATTGTGAGATCCAAAGCAAACTCTGAAACTGGTTTTCACTAAACAGCATGACGGATCCTGTTGTCCTGTTCTTTCAGCTCCCTCCTCCCCTCTCTCCCACTCTTCTGTTCTTTGGCAGCAGATTGGTGTTGCCCAAGTGAACATGCAAATACCATAAAAAAGAGGAACACTCAGACACGCCACTTTCTTTTCTTCACTCAAGAAAAATATTTTCACTGCCTCAGCTTTGAAAAGGATCTGCATTCAGAACAAAGTAGATTTCATAATCACCTCCATGATTTGCTCACTGACCAAAATCTTTGATAAATAAATAGCCAGGACCACATTAATCACCATGTGGCATCACCATAACAACACCGCCTCCAGCACCTATGACATCACTTCCTGTGCTGTCACTGAGACTGCAGCACAATCCAGAGGACGTCACGACACCTGAACCAGTCTGCATGCAGGAAGCTGTGTGGAGATTTGGTTTTTCCAGAGGAACACTTTTTTTTTTTAACTTTATCATTTTTCCACACCAAAAACACATCCACAAAAGCCACAAACCCACCCCACATCCAGGTGGCATCCCCATAAACACACGCACACACACACACACACACACACACACACACACACACACACACACACACACACACACACACACACACACACACACACACACACACACACACACACAGAAAACAACAACAATAATAATAATAAAGACTCAAAGCAATCTGTACAACTCATTATAGTCATAACACAAAAATTCCGGTGTCGCAGACCGAACGGTCCCCTCTAAGAATTGGTCCGCCCTGCCTCCACTGCGCATGAGTCATTTGGGACCACAGCAGCTCGTCTGAGACAGACTCTCTAAACCCAACACCATCAAATGGATTAATGGGATTATTAACCATCAGATGACAAAGGTAAAACCTCTTAATCACTCGAAAATCCGTTTTAAGCAGAAACAAGGTGAAAATCGGTAATAAACAAAAAGGGCTACAGACAACAATCCTGCCTTGTACGTCTGTAGAGCAAAAAATATTCCAAGATCATGCCATTTGTGCTGACTTTTTCTAAAGCTGCAAAGAGATAAGCCCATTCAATTCTATCGAATGCTTTTTCAGCATCAAGGCTTAAAATAACCTCAGGCAACACCGCTGAATGGGAGAAAATAACACATTAAATAATCTTCTCACATTAAAAAAAAAAAAAATATATTGCCATCCAGGGATGAAGCCTGCTTGATCCTCCTTAATAATGGTGGGAATTATAGGGCCTAATCGTTGTATCAGAATTTTAGGTAAAATTTTATAGTTGCAGCACAGCAGACTTACTGGCCTGTAGGAGGTACACTGTACGGGATCCTTATCTTTTTAGTAAGACTGAAATTGTGGCCTGGGTAAGCGTTTGTAGCAATTTTCCATTGGCCAAAGATTCATCAAAGACTGATTTAAGGATGGGGACAAGTTTTGAGGAGAATTCCTTATAAAACTCTGGAATCCGTCTGGACCTGGTGCCTTCCCTGTTTGAGATGATCTGATGGCACTCACTATTTCCTCACATGACAATGGCTGCTCTAGAAGTGACTGCTCATCTGGAGAGAGCCTTGGGATATCAAACAAATTAAGAAATTAGCTCATCTCAGATGAGCGACTATCTACCTCCGATATCAAATCAGCATGGGCGCAATTTGGTGGGGGATAGGGGGGACATGTCCCCCCACCTTTTTAACCGGGGGGGCAGAATATGGTATGTCCCCCCCCCACTTTCTGACATATATGTGTGTACTTGAAACATGCTATGCCAGTCTTATGTGCAAACCATGTCAGTCTTATGTGCAAACCATGTCAGAATAGTATCTTTGTTTATGCAAGTTTGTATTTTTAGCTGCATTGACTTATTTACAACACCTGTTTCTTGTTTGTCATATTTAGAATTTTCTGGGACTGCATTTGCCCAGATTTGAAACCAAAAATAGTTGCCTCTAGGGACTAGTGTCTACACATAAGTATCAATGGACCATATGCTAATTTACTAAACTCTGAAAGTTATAAAAGGAAATCAGAAAAGCTATGTGGGACCTCAGAAAGTCCATCTGCAATTATTGCTTGATCTCCAAAATCAGTCTATGCAAGCGAAATTATGTTCAGTGTCATTAGTGCCACTTAGAAAATTAAATTCATGATAAGTAATTTATCCTAAACTTATGATCTGTTGTTTTTTTAAACTTATGCAAAAACTAATCTTGAGAAAAAATATAGTATGTAATAATATAGTTAATAATATAGTTAATAATATAGTTAATAATTATTAAGAGCCTGTTCTTTCATATTTATGAATATTTTTGTTCCTATATCAATCATAGCCCTTAACAAATATCATAATAAACACCGCTAACAATCAGGCACATTAGGAGGTTTTAGTACTTGTATGTTTTTTTTTATTTATTTTTATTCTTTATTTATGTATTTATTTATTTATTGTTAGGAACTGTTTATGTCTTGTTCTGTATCTTTGTATGGGTCATGATTTTTGAGAAGTCCAAGACAAATTTCCCCATGGGGACATTAAAAGTATATATCTATCTATCTATATATATATATATCTACATTTTACCACATTGCAGTTGTTTTTTTTAATGAAAACTCAAACTATCATTCTTTTTGAGTTCTACACATGTGGTGATACCTTATTTACATCAGGATGTTAATAAAATCAATGCTGGCTATTCTCAGAATAAAGTACTTATATCCACAGTTTCAAATTGTATAAGTCAAATGGTGTCCACTTTATGGTCTTCTCAAAACATTACAATTACTGTTCTGGATGCTCAGAATGCATCTGAGCTTATCTAGAAACTGTTGGCTTATCTAGAACCCATTGGTTTCTGGGGGCCCCCAGACCCCTGGCCCATGGGCTTCGGCCCTGCAGGCCTCACACTTTGTCCCCCCAATTTCTAGTTCTAAATTGCGCCCTTGCAAATCAGTGCCTGTATCAATTCCTGAGATCATGTGTTCAGCTGGCTGCTGTTTAAGTTGAAGTGTTTGGAGCCTCCCTGCCTTGCCTCCATGTTCATAGTATATCTTTCTGATTTTGAAATTATTTTTTTGACTTTCCTTGCTATAAGTGTATTAAATTCAATTCGCAACAGTAATTTCCCTTTGAAAAGACCTGGTGTGAGTGAAAAAGCACCGTGCCTGTCAGTATCTGCCATTTTGTCAGCCAGCTCTATAAATTGTTTGGAGTGCTCTCCATCCCGATGTGCCACATAGGAGATAATTTGACCACTAATGTAGGTCTTCATGGACTACCATAAAACTCCAGTTGACACATCCTGAGTATCATTAACTTCCAAAAAGAAGTCAATCAGATTGTTAAGAAATGTCCTAAATGTTTACATAGAAGTAGCTTGAGGCCGAGCCACCAAGTTCATTGGGGCGCTACATTACCTGGAAAGAATAGACCCATCTGCACTGGACAATGATCTGATAGCACTGTACTGTGATATTTGCTGCTGGAGATTAAGGGGAGTAGCTGACAATAAAATAATAAATCCTGCAATTGTTGTGATGAGCGGGGGAGAAGAAGGAGAATTGCTTCGTAGTTGGATTCTTTATCTGCCAAGGGTCTGATAAACCATAAGAGCAAAGGAAGGAATCAACAGCCACTGCAGCTGACCAGAGAGTGTTGTTTGACCTTACACTTGACCTGTCCAGCTGGGCATGAAGGACACAACTGAAGTCTCCACCTCAAACTAGTTTGTATGTAGGAATTAAGATTTGGAAGAGTCAAAAAAAAATTAAGAAAAAAACGTGCATTGTCCCAATTTGGTTCATAAATGTTAGCCAATATTAGTGGTGTATTAAAGAGCTTGACCACTACAACAATATATCTGCTGTTAGCATCTGATATTACTTCAGAGTGTTCAAATGGAATCCTCCTCCAAATTAAAATTGCTGTTCCCCTGGCTTTATAGTTAAAACATGACTATTTATTCAGTCCACTTACAACTTAGTCTTTTCTGGGAGTTGATATTTAAATGTGTTTCTTGAAGCAGTGTTTCATCAGGTTTTAATGATTTCAAATGACTAAATATTTTGCTCCATTTAACCAAATTGTTCAACCCTTTGGCGTTCCAGCTAATGAACAAAATTGCTCCTTGTTGATTACTTACATCGTCCAGAATCATAACACAACATTTTGAAATAAGCCGGTCCTACATGTTGGTTGTATCTGAGTACTTCAGTACATGTTCAAGTCAAACCATAAACCACAAATAAACCCCCCCAAAAAAGAACTGATAAGAACAGACAGATAAACACAATTAAGCCCTTTACCGTCCTGGACTCCTGGGCTGGTCTTCTTTGAACGTGATACTGCCCGATAAACAGTCCAATTACTTCTAAGCATATAACACACATATAACATGTCAACATTAACTCAAACTCTTACATGAACTCTGCAAGGGCAGAACAAAATACAACAGCCCCCCCCAACAAAATTAGTGACAATAATAATTATAGGAGGGTTAATTAGGCAAAACAAAATATATATATATATGCACACACACACACACACACACACACACACACACACACACACACACACACACACACACACACACACACACACACACACACACACACACACACACAACTGAATGTGACAGAAATAATGTGGGGAAGAAGGGATGAATGTCTGAAAAAGAAGAAAAACAAAATGCACATCTCCACCAGCAGAGTAATAATAGAAAAAGGTTGGTCTGTAAACCTGTGCTGATGTGTTTCACTGCATCCACAATGCACAGCCTTAGTTTATCTGTTCGTTGGTCTGTTCGTGAAGTTTCAGGGCTAGCTGCCAGTGATCACCTTAGTGTTCTCTCTGCTTCCCTGACAATTGACTGCTGGTGAATTCAAATCTTAGGTGCAGTTATTTACAGTCAACTGATTCTGCTCTTTTTCTCTCTGTCTGAGGCACTGATGACAATGTGCAAGGCTGAAGGCTGCACACTACAGGGTGCTGGATTGACCACGAGATGCCCTGGCTGAAGCTGACGCAGCAAGCTGCAGTCTGTTTTTGGAATGTACTCCCCCCATGATGATGTGATGGGTGGACCCTGGCCCTGCATCCCAGGGTGCTGGATGGCTCCCTGCAGCACCAATGACTGTATGCTCATCTCAATAATGCAGTTTGTTTTTGAGACTAAAATAAAACTAAAATTGATAGAAGGTACTCCTGGTTCTGACACTTTCACTTAGATGTCAGTGGAGGTTTGACCTGTATCAAATGTACATTGTTGCTACATTTACTGGATAATGCCTTGCTCAGTTTATTAGCCAATTATGAAAAGGCACCAAAATAAGAGGTTTGGAGCCTCTTGTCAGAAAAATCCTCATTCGTATCCTGAACTAAAAATATCAGTCCCCACTGAAAGCAGGTGTGCCTTGCTCATCATGAAGCACTAATATGAAGATGCTTTGGATGTTTTGTCACTACTGGACACATTGTTGACATGTGGCGTCTGCAGTGCGATGTTCTCAGAGGGCAATGTTCACACACAAGACTGAGAAAATGCCAAAGGCACTGCTATGGCGACACCTTGGGATGAGACCAGGCTCAGACTGATGGCCATGTGAGAGGAGAAGTGTTTGGATTGACACAGACAAAAACACGCATGCACGCACACACGCACACACACACTGTGGTTAATACTCCGACTCGTTGGGTTTTATCTCCCCCGTTAGTATCTGGTGTCACATAACTGCCTTGATGGAGCTACACCTGTCTTACTCCACACACACACACACACACACACACACACACACACACACACACACACACACACACACACACACACACACACACACACACACACACACACACACACACACTTGTGAGCGTATGCGTGTGTGTGTTGCAGAGAGTGTCAGTTGGTCTAAGCCTCCTCATCCACGCCTTCTTACAGCCTTAAATCCCACCAAATCCATTTCTGCTCCCCACGTGATGACTGTTGCCAGCTGCCTTGACCCTGCTGTCATCCTCTCTGTCCCTGTGACAGTTGGGGGGGGGGGATGTTCAAGTTCCAGGCTTGCAATCATTCATCACAATCAGAAAAAGTCAATTTCCAAACAAGTTTGACATTTTCCCCACGTAAAAATACCCTTGTGATAGTTGAGTCCAGCAAGACATTGAAATCTTGATCCTGGATCATCGTAAACTCAGACACTGACTCCTCATTCACCTTATCAAGTACTGCAAAAATGGAATCTAATGCTTCCAAAAAGATTACAACATCATCTGCAAGTTCAGGGAACCTTTCATCACTTACAAATCCGCTGAAGTCCATGACCTTTCTCAACACTCACCTCACAGAGGCAATGAATCTTGTAGGAACCGGACTGCATCTTGATGAATACAAGAACTGAAAGATTTTGCATTCCACTCCAGCCAGGGTCTAACACAAAGCAGCCAGATCATCTGAATGCTTTGTGAAAAATCAGCGGAGGCTGCATAGAAGACCAGCTGATATTTAGACTTGTGCTCAGTGAATACTTGAAGAGCTAAGATGCAAATGATCGTTGACTTATTTGTATATTGTACCAGTCTGGCTCCCAAATGGATGCAAAGACTGCTTGCATTGTCAGGAACGTGGCGTCTCCACTAGAGGTGGGTGGATCGATCCTAATAACGATAATATTGATACCAATGCTGGTATTGATATTGAACGATCCTCGTGTAAAAAGATCGATACTCAAGCTTTTTTTCTCTCCTGCACGCACTCACTGCTGCACACGCAGACTCATCAAAGTCTACTCTCTGTCTGTAAGAGCAGCGCTGCGCTATGTCACACAACACGGAGCAGAACACCCGTGTATTATGGTTTGTCAGCCCTCTTCCTCAGGAGATTTTGTTTTAAGTTGTGTTGAGTGATATTTTTTAAACAAAAATGTTGATTGTGATAAAGTATTATGTTGTCACATACAATGTTTGGCAAAATTCTATCCTAGGTCTTTTGGATCCTTTGGATTTATGAAGCTTAAATATGAAAAAGTTTCGGTATCAGTATCAATATCAGCCATACTGGGCCTGTATTTACTTGGTATCGGATCAATACCAAAATTCCTGGTATCGTTATGTCAACTTAACTAGATAAGTCTTGTGGAATTAGCTCAGTTGAAAGCTGAAATAACTAAATTAAAATAACTTTAAATAAATCTTTGCAAATTGTTCCATCATTTTTTCTCGTTGAGACAGCAGCTCCTTTTTTAGAGAGTGCAGTGCAATGAGGTATAATGTATTGAAACCTTTGTAGGAAGGCTGAAGGACACTAGGGCACAGATGATGTGTCACTTGCTCACTGATTCAAATGCCTACGCGTCCACCCTCAGTGCTATTACAGTGCACTTTTCCAGTTGCTTATGCAGCCTGGAACTACCACAAAGCCGTGCACTTTGACTGCTCTGGATGATTATGAGCGTGTGAGCGCTGGTGACTCTATTGCAATACATGCTACCTTCCATGGTCTTGTTGTGAACATGTGGTAAGATTCAAACGCCCTAAATGGGGCACAACCACAACAAGACAAAGTTGCAGTTCCTTCACTTGGCCACTCCTTCACTGGAGCAGTTTCCCCTTAGAAGCCCATTTTAAAATGTCCAACTTTAGAGCATAATTAACCATGTTTATAGCCTGATACAAAAAATCAATCAATCAATCAATTTTTTTTATATAGCGCCAAATCACAACAAACAGTTGCCCCAAGGCGCTTTATATTGTAAGGCAAGGCCATACAATAATTATGTAAAACCCCAACGGTCAAAACGACCCCCTGTGAGCAAGCACTTGGCTACAGTGGGAAGGAAAAAAATATACTATAATATATACTATATTTATAAAAAAAATACTGTTACCTTGTTTGGTGTCATTTTTTCATCACAATCTCACCTGTGTGACATTACGTATTTCATTCTGACATATTGTATTAACACAATGGACCTAAATTCACACAAAAAACATAAAATCAGAGTAGAAAAAAAGAACCATTTTTACCCGAGGCCAAAATATGGCCATCGGGAATTGCAACAGCCTTGTGTCCCTCCTGTCTGTGTTCAGTATACAGTAGTGTTCAGAATAATAGTGAACACCCCCTTTTCTACTTTTTTTTTTTTACTAATAGCCCCATTTCATAGCCTTAAGAGTGTGCATATCATGAATGCTTGGTTTTATTGGATTTGTGAGAATCTACTGAATCTACTGGTACCTTGTTTCCCATGTAACAATAAGAAATATACTCAAAACCTGGATTAATCTTTTTAGTCACATAGCACTACTATTATTCTGAACACTACTGTAAGTCCAGTCCTATTACCGCCAGGGTCTTCAAATTCACAGAGAACATTCTTGGGGCACAGACCTTGGACAAGTTCAAAACCCTGACCTATTTTAAGAGGTCAAAAGGTCACATTCTGTTTTCCTATTGTTATACGGCAGACAGCATAAGTTCATTCCTATTAGAGGACTGTAGAGTGGGCCTCCACTTTAGCCGAGTGTGGGTGGAATAGCCATTCACGCGCCATTCACCCTCATTTGGCCTCTAGTCTGAAGGCTGGCTCGGTCGGGACATTCGCCCAGGATTCCACATGGCCGAACATTTCATAGAGCCCCTCAACCACAGTCTGAATGGTTCGACTTGCACACGACTTGCCATAGGAATATTGCGACTGCAGTCAGATTGCGGTACGACTGCAACTCGATCGCTGTTCGATTATTTTCCAACGCAAGCGAATGTAGAGTGCACGTGCTCTCAGAGCCGGCCCAAGGCATACGCCAACTACGCGGTCGCTTAGGGCCTTCACGCCACCAGGGGGCCCCGAGAGCACCGAGACATTGTGATAAAAAAGTAAATATATACATGAAATTAAAATAATATTGAATAATTTAAATGAAATTGTATTACACCCAAAAAAAATAAATTAATTTTGACAAAATACCAATACTAGGTTAACTGATGCCTCCTGTTGGCTGCTGCCACCGTTGGGCAAATTTAGATGTCAGGTGGTTGATGACTAATCGTGAGGAATGAAGTCAGTGCAAGTCATGTCTCAGAAAAGAAATGATCCCTCTGGAGCGGAGAAAAGAAAAAAGAAGAAGTTGGAAGACGAGAAAAAAACCACAAGACAAAGGTAGGTTTGCATGTCCAGTATTACAATTTTTGTTGTCATTATTTGCGAAATGCTCCGTTCGTTTAGGTGTAAAGTGCTTTAGGTGTCTTAAAGTCAGAGGCGTTTGCTCTAAGACTGCAAGTGAAGCTCAGCTTCCCCTAAAATGTCAAAAAATAAGTGATCAAATATATACTGTTGTGTGTACATGTCATTGACTAAATATGCGCTACAACGCGCTCAACTTTTGTTCAGAATCAGCTTCTTATCACTGGTAACGACGCGGCTTTCCTCTCACTCTAACCCGCAGCTTCACAGCGCTTTAACTTCAATAGCGACACAAAGAGAGCAGCAGAACGAGACGAGTCATTGGATAAATGCTGGGCTTTGTCCCGCCCATCGGACGCACAGCGTGTCTGGGGGTCTATGGGGCAGTGGGCTGGCCTCGGCTGGCCCCATTTTGATTGACAGCGAAATGAGCGAATCAGCAATCTTTTGGTGTAAACATCCGTGGGAGCATTTTCATTCTGTTCTGAGTTGAACCGGAGACTTTCTTAATCCTCTTAGCGGCATTTTCTTTGTTAAAAACGACTAGCGCCAAATCGAGCTTCTATTTCTGGTGTTTTTTTTTGTAGCTGCTTGTGTTTGGAGACTGACTTCTAACACTCTTTCTGACTTCTATCGCAGTTTCTGTCCCTACCGAGCAGCGAGTGCTGCTGAGCTCCTCCACGTCACATAGCATGCACAGGCGGATACACTTCACACTAGCCTCGCGCCAGTCCCAGCTAGCGAGCTAGCTAGGTAGCAAGCTGCACATAATGGCAGACAATTTGAATGTTGTGGACCGGATTTTGGCGAAGCCATTTGATAGTCTTCCTTACGAAGAAAAACTTAGAGTTAAACAGCAGGGCAGATCAACTCCTCAGATTAATTTGGTGCAAAAGGAAAAGTAGTTCAGCTCTCAATGGTTTGCAGGCCAAAGTTAAAGCAATAGCCCCCAGTGCAATGTTTGTGCATTGCTATGCACACACATTGCTGTTATGTTGTGGATTTCTATGTTCATTTTGGAGATTATTTAAGTATTGTATTTATTATTTAAGTATTTAATTTTGATTACAACTTTATTTTTCTGTAAGATAATGTGAATGTCATTTGATTCTATTTTGTATTTGGATATTGAACATTTTGCACACTATTGCACATCTGAAAGAAATTAAACTATTTAACGTGTTTACTATAAATGCAGTCTCCTGCCTGCTGATGTTACTTTCAAATAGTTAAATTAATGAGCCATACTTATACATCACTCTGTATGTAGAAGTTAATTAAAACATATTTATGAGTTTGCTACCCCTTTAAGGTTAAAAACAAGAATGACACCTGTATGATGTAAGATAATTACAAATAATGCTAATGATTGTGGGTACGTTACACACATAACAGTGTAGCCTATGGAATAATGATCTGATTTGATGCAGGTGTTAATTTGGGGGATGAAAATTTACAGGGTGATTCCATAATTTTTTCCTCAGAATTGAGTGATTCCATATTTTTTTCCTCTGCTTGGTCTAAAAAAGTAACTGTTACTGACTGCCACAATCTTTTTTTCTTGATTTCTTATACTATTTCTTAAAGCCAGAAAGTTGCCATTTGAAATGACTTTAGTTTTGTGTCATGTCTGTGATCTGCTTTTTTCTACAAAATTAAACAACTGAATGAACATCCTCTGAGGCCGGTGATTCCATAATTTTTGCCAGGGGTTGTATGTGTGAAGGGGCCTTTAGATGTGTGTCCTTCCACTCCCAGTGAACGCGCCCTTTGTGTCCTGACTCCTTCTCATCAGAAGAACACAGTGACACACACAGGGTTCAGCCATCTGAGTCCAGTCCACACAGTCAGCTTTAAGAGAATACTCAGCACGTCTTTATCAGCATTTTCACAACTTTGCAGAGCCACAGTGAGTGTTGCCTGTTTGAACTCTGACCTCCAAACAGTCCTCTCCTATTAACAGCCGGCACCCACAACATGACATCACACAGTGTGTGCTGTGCACTTCACACTGACATCACAAAGAGAAAAAAAAAAGAGTGAAGAGATGATTTCTCAGTGAGTTTTGTCTGCTGTGTAAGTACAAATTTGAAAAAACAAAACAAAAACAAGTTGAGCGCTGCACATTCAGGTTTTTATTTGCACTTTTTTTTTTCTTTCTTTTTAGTTTTTCTTTTTTTTTTAAACCAGTTTGGGAGTTCCTGTGATTCATACTCCACTATGACATCTATACCTAAAAATCACACATTTGATGTTAATAAGAAAAATAATAAATATTTAGATCGGACTTCCCAGAAATCAAAGCTGCAAACAAAATAAACACCAATAAAAAAAAATGCATGCCAATAATAAAAGAACACAACAATCCACAAAAATCCCAAAATAATAAATCCTAAAATAGGTAGCTGACATTTTTCAAGGGTGGTAAAAAATTGCACAAACTTTCTATTATGAGTTGGAACGGCATGTGTCCAGAATGTTTTTAGAACCTTAGACCTCAACAGTTTTTTGAAGAAGAACTCAACCCTATTTCCTATTAATTACATGTTTTTTAATGTTAATTTACTATCTTAATGTACTTACAATGAATTTACTAAATAAAATCACATACACACACACTATTAATATATCTCCATTTAAAACTGGAGTTACATAAGGAAGGGCATCCGGTGTAAAAATTGTGCCAAAAACCGATGCAGATCTGGCTGTATCTGCTGTGGCGACCCCAAACAAAATGAGAGCAGCCGAATGGACTACACACTCAATTTTAATATATAGATGATTTCCCCTGCTGGATTGGTGTGTAAGTCCAGAATGTAAATATCAGTGTACACTGTTCAGTGTTCTAATATACGGAGCTTCTCTAAAAATATTAATCCTTTCAACATTCGGTTTTGGCACCATTCATCCTTGATCCAAAATACATACCATGCAGCAAATGTCAGCTCTCCCCTGTTTGTGCATGATTACATTTGCACGCACGCTTGCACGCACACACACACACACACACACACACACACACACACACACACACACACACACACACACAGCTGTTTGTATTCTCATGTACACAGGTGCTTTCAATTTTACAAACAGAGACGGTGAAACGCACTACACATTTCACTCATGGTGCCAACATGACACTGAACTCACTCAGGGTAAAAACAACATAACACTAAACTAAACTGACTAAACCAATTGAACTACAAAAACAATAAATCAATAATACTAACAACACTGTTAAACTAACATGAACCACAATAACAACATTTTAAACTCCAAAACTCCCATGGTGCATTGCAGCACAACATCCATTGTTTATTGGTTAGATAAAACTGCTAATTTATCAAAAAATATTTCTCCATTTGTCTTTCCATTTTCCCAGCATTCATCCTTGACCCAAAATACATAAGCATAAGCATACCACATGGCAAATGTCAGCTCTCCCCGGTTTTTGCATGATCGAAGCCATACACACACATGCAGGCACATAGAGGCCATTTGGCTATTTCTCTCTCTCTCTCTATATATATATATATATTCATATATATATATATATACATATTCAAACCACTCCACTCGGGCAGGAGGCTACGGTCCATCCGGACCAGAACCTCCCGCCATAAGAACAGTTTCGTCCCCTCTGCCGTTAGACTCATGAACTCCTCATAACTCAGTCACCTTAACCTTAACTCTGTCACTTTATCATTTTATCATGGGTCACTTTAGACAATGTACTCTAGTTTTAATTGCACTCCTCCCACTGCACTGTTTTTTTCTGTTCCTCTTTCTTTCTGTTTTTCTGTTGCACACAGCCTTTCATATTTCATATGTCATTTTTTATCTTATATTTTGTCTTATTTTGGCACATATTGTACATTTTATCTTAGCATTTTATATTGCTCTCTGTTTAATGTTGCATCATTATATCGAAGCAAATTCCTAGTCTGTGAATCCTGTTCACTGGCAATGACAATAACCTTCTTCTGATTCTGATGTGTGTGTGTGTGTGTGTGTGTGTGTGTGTGTGTGTGTGTGTGTGTGTGTGTGTTAGAATGCAGTCTATTTAAGTGCAATTTGATGGAAAAAATTCAGCTGCTGTTTGAAATGAACTGCAACCTAAAACATGACAGAAACAACATGACAACGCTCCTCAACAACAGTTGATTTGAGGGTAAATCTTATTTAGTTTCTTGTTTTATGAACAAAGCCCTGACACACACACACACACACACACACACACACACACACACACACACACACACACACACACACACACACACGCACAAAAAACAAACAATGGCCAAACACTTTTGTGATTGGCTGCAGGACCTCGTGAAGAATTCAACATGGAACCAAAGAGAGCTGCTGAAATATTCAAGTCACGTGGATCAGGGTTGGCCCCCCCCCCACACACACACAACATTTACTCAACAAAGCTCGTCAGCCATGGAGACCAGCATGCCTGTTCTTTTACATAGTCATCATCATCATTACACACAATCTGGTCCCCATTTATTTCAGCTGGGAGTGCAGTGTGTGTGTGTGTGTGTGTGTGGTAAACTGCAGTGACACTTAGGACTCTTGAGAAAATAATCTGGTGCCTTCATGCTCATAAAACTGCTGCACTCAAACAACAGTTCAGGTCCAACGTGACATAATTCCACATTGGAAAACAAAATTCAAATGTTTGGCTTAAGTGCAGGATGTGCAGTAAGTCCAAAGGGACATTCCTGCAGAAACACTGTCAACAAGTGAGCAAACGTCTGCTGGTTCTCCTCTGAGCCAGTGTGAGGACCAGTGAGCTCACTGTCAGTTATTTCTTCTGTCATCTCATTATCATTTCTCTCAGACTGCAAGTGAAGCTCAGCTTCCCCTAAAATGTCAAAAAATTAAATGGTCAAATATGTACAGTTTGTTAACATTTCATTGACTACAAATGCATTAGAACACATTCATTTTGAAGACGAGTTCATCAGAATCAGCTACTTATTACAAATTGAGGACTCTATTTTGTTAACTTCTCATAAATCTTTTTCTCATACGGTCTGTGGTCAATGAGTTTGCCTGAAGAAGCCGAGCGTCCGTTCACTTCAATGGGACTGCCTGGTACAGTTTTTTTCATTGCCTCGAAACTCGACGGTCATTGTATAAATGCCACAATTTTTTCCCCCCCTCAGACGCTCTGCATCTCTGGGGGTGAATGGAGCTGTGGTCGGGCCTGGACACTGGATTTCTGCACAATGATTGGACAATCAGTCGGAAGACTGAATCCCGTTTTGATTGACAGCTATGTATTTTGAGATATAGAAATGTGAGAATTAATTTGCACATTTTTGTGTATTTATGCATTTTTTTAATTTATTCCAAAGTGTTTTGCATGAGCTATAAATCAGTCAGTTTTAAAGGCGCACGTGAGATATCATATGTTTATACAGTGCTACCAAAAAAAAAAAAACAACTTTGTACTGCAGTCAAACAAAATGAGTCAAAATCTGCAGAAAGACAATTGAAAAGGACAAAACGGGTGATTTTGATGCCAGGAACATTCACAGATCACAGGCATCAGGTGCCAGATTAGATGTTTGAGAAGATCCAGATGAGTTACTCTCTGCTTCGTTCTTCAGTAAGTTAGTGTTTAAGGTCATCACACATTAATTAATGTACCAGTTCACAACACAACATCAACGTATTCATGATTGTAAGTTTATCTGTAGACACGTGGTAATAATTAGTGGTCGCTGATGCACTTCATTGATGGAAAGTAGTGACATAGAAACCGAAGCATTTTGGACCACTGAATCAATATGAAGCAATGGTTCAGTGTTTCGAAGCTTTTGATACAATTAGGTATGGCAACAGCTGCTGATTCGCAACACAGCATCACAGTATTCATGATTGTAAGTCTATCCATGGACATGTGGTAATAATTAGTGGTCCCTGATGTACTTTATTTAGTGATGGAGAAACCGAAGCATTTTGGACCACTGAATCAATATGAAGCAATGGTTCAGTGTTTCGAAGCTTTCGATACAA
Source organism: Thalassophryne amazonica (assembly GCF_902500255.1). Taxonomy (NCBI): domain Eukaryota; kingdom Metazoa; phylum Chordata; class Actinopteri; order Batrachoidiformes; family Batrachoididae; genus Thalassophryne; species Thalassophryne amazonica. The sequence goes on from NC_047106.1 coordinate 139,186,543, forward strand.
TTAGGTATGGCAACAGCTGCCAGTTCGCAACACAGCATCACAGTATTCATGATTGTACGTCTATCCATGGACATGTGGTAATAATTAGTGGTCCCTGATGTACTTTATTTAGTGATGGAGAAATCAAAGCATTTTGAACCACTGAATCAATATGAAGCAATGGTTCAGTGTTTCAAAGCTTTTAATCAAAATTGAATGATTAAGAGTATCAAAAGCTTTCTTTAAATCTATAAAAATGCCAACTGTATATTTCCTTCTCTCCATAGCATTGGTTATCTCCTCTATAGCTTCAATTACTGCCATTGAAGTGGACCGCTTACTCCTAAAACCATACTGACATTCATTGAGAATGTTATGTGTGTTTAATAATAAAGGTTCTATTTTCTTCTTGAAATTTTTGACAGTATTTTTGTTTAAAAACATTAATAATAACATTAACATTAATAATAATAATAATAATGGCTGCTGGGATAGGCTCCAGCCCCCCACGACCCTTAAATGGACTAAGCGGTAGAAGATGAATGAAAAATGAATGAACATTAATAATATACTTGTGTTATAATCACCGAAGGAGTCTTCCCAAGGGATTAATAAAGCTCTAAATAACGTTCTATCTAATCCAGGGGTGGGCAACTTGTTCCAGAAAGGGTGAAGAGGGTGCAGGTTTTCTTTGCAGCCACTGACACCACCAGGTGATTTCACTGATTAATATCACTTTGAGCAGATGGAATCATTTAATCAGTGAAATCACCTGGTTGAATCAGTGGCTGCAAAGAAAACCTGCACCCTCTTGGCCCTCTCTGGAACAAGTTGCCCACCCCTGATCTAATGTAATATAATGTGATTGTGCATTCATATTGTAAAATACTGTATGTAATGGAGATATAAATTGTGAAATGCTTGTGCAACCTGGGACTGTTATGACCATTTTACATATGAGGTCTATTAGAAAAGTATCCGACCTTATTATTTTTTTCAAAAACCATATGGATTTGAATCACGTGTGATTACATCAGACATGCTTGAACCCTCGTGGGCATGCAAGAGTTTTTTCACGCCTGTCGGTTACGTCATTCGCCTGTGGGCAGTCTTTGAGTGAGGAGTGGCCCACCCTCTCGTCGATTTTTTTCATTGTTTAGGAATGGCTCAGAGACTGCTGCTTTGTTTGATCAAAATTTTTTCAAAACTGTAAGGCACAACTGAGTGGACACCATTCGATAAATTCAGCTGGTTTTCGGTAAAAATTTTAATGGCTGATGAGAGATTTTGGTCTGGTAGTGTCGCCGTAAGGACGGCCCACGGTGCCTGATGGCGATCTGCGCTTCGAGGCGGCAGCGTCTCGCCGTTTCAAGTTGAAAACTTCCACATTTCAGGCTCTGTTGACCCAGTAAGTCATCAGAGAACAGATAACTTTCAGAAGAAGTCGGCATGAGGACTTTATTCGGACATTCCATTGTTAACGGACATTTTGTAATGAAAGAACGTGCGGGCAGAGTCGCATGTCGGGCCGGACCCGACCGCGGGGGGTCGCGACAGGAAAAACACCTCCATTGGAAACCTTAACGGGCAAGTTGGAACATGCCCAAGCTGTTAAACAATTTCTCAGTTACTCACTTGTTGAAAGCCATCAAAAGCCGCCTGAATTTTACAAATGGTTTTCAACACGGAGGTGTTTTTCCTGTCGCGGCGCGCACAGATTTGCTGAGTCGTCACGGAAACGACTCGGCGAATTTGCGCGCACGTCTTTCATTAAAAAATGTCCTTAAACAGTGGAGTGTCTGCATAAAGTCCTCATGCCGGCCTCTTCTGAATCTTCTCTGTTCTCTCACGACGTCCTGGGTGAATTAAGCCTTAAATTAGGATGTTTTCAGGTCGAAACAGGCCGACGACGGCACCTGGAAGTGCCGCACGACGTCCCGCTCTGTGGGAAGTCCTTACAGCGACAGAAACACCCCATAATCTCTCATCAGCTGTTAAACTTTTCACCGAAAACCAGCTTAATTTCTCGAATAGTGTCCACTCGGATATTCCTCACAGGTCCAGAAAAAATTTTGATAAAGCAACGTGCGCCGTCTCCAGCAGCGTGTGAAACAAAGGAATTCAGCCGAGAGGGCGGGACCACATCTCACTCAAGGCCTGCCCACAGGGAAATGACGTCACTGACACGCGTGAAAAAACTCACGCATGCGCACGAGGGTTCAAGCATGATTGGTGTAATCGCACGTCATTCAAATCCATATAGTTAAAAAAAAATAATAAAAGGGTCGGTTTATTATCTAATAAACCACGTATTTGACTTTACATATAAATAAATTCTTTGACAGACCAGCAGCCGCCACTGCATCATACATATGCAGGCTGGGTGATCACAAGGACCACGCAAAACAACCAAATCAACCCGATTTTCCCAAACATAGTGCCACAATAATTTGTTCTAATGTGGAATAAAATTTCAAATGGTACTGTGTGTGTGTGTGTGTGTGTGTGTGTGTGTGTGTGTGTGTGTGTGTGTGTGTGTGTGTGTGTGTGTGTGTGTGTGTGTGTGTGTGTGTGTGTGTGTGTGTATATATTAGAGTCTCAGTGTATACAGAAGTTAGTTCGGTTCACACTTGTTTTTAGACATTTAGATATTACCGTTCTGTACAGGTTCACGGTGGTAGACTAAAAACGCACCAACAAAATGACTAAAGCAAATGTGTAATGTGTGTATTTCCATTCACATACCCGATAATATCAGGCACATAGTCTTCGTGCCCCTCATGATTCGCTTTCCCACACAGGATATTTAAAGGAGGAAGGCGGGTCAACTAACTCCTGTATGCAAGGAGCTTCACTTTCTCTTTCTTTTTTCACTATATACTATTATATATATATATATATATGTGTGTGTGTTTCTAGAAGCAGGAATGATACATGCTCCCAGGCTATTTTGTCCATGTGCCAAAAACGAGGAGGACTTCTTTGTCAGATTAATCACGCAGGATGAAACATGGGTCCATCATTATGATCCAGTGACTAAAGTCCAATCAAAGCAATGGAAACATGATGACTCACCCCCTCAAATAAGGCACATGTTCAACCTTTGGTCATGTTCACAGTATTTTGGGACCTGGCAAGCAGCACCACAACTACCAGGCAGGGTACCACCTGCCTTCACTGCTGCAGAAATTGCAGAAGGCCATCAAACTGAGAGGCGTGACATGCCTCAACTTGCCCGTTGGTGTCCTCAGTGGTGGACTGTGGTTGCTCAGGAATGGGAGCCTTTTCCACCAATGTCCAACTGTAACTGAGGCCAGCAGGTGTCACTGTGCAGGTGTAGCTAGTAAACCTCACTCCCAACAGCTCAAAAGGATTCTGTGGTCACAAGGCCAGAGCCCTGGGTTTTAGCCTTCTGGTTAGAGAGTCCAACTCCCATGCCGGAGCTCGTGAGTTCGCGTCCCGAGGGGAGCGAATGGGCGGAGTCATAACAACACAATGCAGAGTGCAACCGCTACAATGGTGCCGTGACCCGGATGGGAGTGAGTTTAGGGGGGTGAGTGTAACTGAGGCCAGCAGGTGTCACTATGCAGGTGTAGTTAGTAAACCTCACTCCCAACAACTCAAAAGGATTCTCTGGTCACAAGGCCAGAGCCCTGGGTTTTAGCCTTCTGGTTAGAGAGTCCAACTCCCATGCCGGAGCTCGTGAGTTTGCGTCCCAAGGGGAGCAAATGGGCGGAGTCATAACAACACAATGCAGAGTGCAGCCGCTACACAACCACACTTGAACTGACAGTGCTAGTGCTTGACGACATCATACAATGGAACATCCTTCCCATTAGTCTCTTTCAACTCACTGAACATCTGTGTGACCTCTCAAGTACAGGAACTTGATGACCACTCTGCATTTAACTGGCTCCATTATCGCACCTTACTCCACCTTAGCACCAGTAAAAGATCAGGGCAGGTCAGGGCTGCAAATTACCATGTGACCTATAGATATGTGCATTATTACACGTGCAATTTCAGCCTCCTACAATAACCAGAAGTTGAATGACCCCCAAAAATTGAATTCAAGCCACAGTACACTGTGAAGACAGTGACGCATGGTGAACAAGTGTCATGATATTGGGATGTTTCTCATACTATGGTGTCGGACCTATTTATCGCATACCAGAGATCATGGATCAGTTTGAATACATCAAAACACTATATTTTAGACAAATAATAAAGCATGAAAAGTAATGTGTACATTTTTAAGTCTGGTAGATTCATTCATTCAGATCTGCATTTCAACCAGGAAAAAAGACACCATACATAAATATAAATATTCATTATAAACACAAAAGGAGATAATGTAATAATGACTGCAGAGTGTCTGTTAATTAGGATTTCCAAATGTGATATAAACCTCATGATGAAATCATTTTTTTCTTTTAGTCATTTCAACATTTAATTACATCCTCATTGACTATGTGATTACTTTCAATGTTGTAATCTACTAAAATATGAATTTGACTATTCTTGTGATTGTGAATGCTTTAAAACCTACCTGTGTCTTTTTGACTGAACTTTGACTTCATGGGCATGTTTAATGATTCATTCATTTAATGTTAAAATATAAAAGGAAACAGCTTTTTCAAATGATAAAATAATTGCTCTTTAAAGAGCCTTTGTTTAATTTAGAAACGCAGCAGGTGTTGGTTTACAGAGATGACAGGTGAGTTGGACTCTAAGGACATTTATCCAGATCAAGGTCTTCTCTGCAGCTTGGACCTCTTGGTGGAGTTTGTGGAGACACTTTGCTCACATTTTGAAGAGCAGAGATGTTCTCTTCTTCTGCCTGGACTTCAGGTTTTGGTGTTCAGCTCCATGACTGGAAGTTTTTGAAGTGCATCTGTATTTAGGTTGCCTGCACAGTAAATGTTGAAATGTTCCTGATTTGAGACAAGTTAAGAAATATATTTCTTAAAACATAAAGAAACACAAAACACTTAAAAGAATTATCAAAAGTTATTTCATGCTGAGTCTTTTTTGTTGTAGTCACAGCAGTAACTATTAAAAAAAATGGAGCTTTATTCGGTAAAAATAAAAATAGATTGAACAATATACAAATTAAAACATTCACTCAGCTGGACTGATGGCAGTTAAAGGCTTACATTAGCCCATTAGAAACCTTCAGCAGGGCAGTAATGTCACGTTTTATTTTTTAATTACTCTCACCTCAGACAAATTTGCAGAAGCTCTGTTGCTCAAACTGGGTGTTTGTATATATCCAAAAGTGGAGAATTTCAGATTGCGTGGGTTTGCGCCATCACCCAGGCTGCTGCGTGTGGCTCTGCGCGAGTCTGTGGCCTGAACCCCGGTTGCTGACGCTCAGTCCAGCGTAGCAGTCTGATCGATCCCACCATCTGATCAGTCCTCACTTGGCTCAGTGTCACTCTGAATAGTCGCTCCCAGCAAGGTGATGGGTGACTTGTTTTTAATTTTTTTTCTTAATATTGTGGTTCTGGCAGATGTGAATCCAAGATGGTGATCGTCCTGTTTGTTTGGACTCTCGACAAGCCAGTTAGTGACCTAGGAATTTCTGCCCCCCCACCCCTTGCCACATCCAATGTGTTGAATGCCTTCAACGCATCCAGCGTGAGGGGAGGCATCAAAATATGCAAATAACGTGTGCAGTATGAAAGGCCTATTACAATGCTTCGAAGATAGGGATGTAGCAGCAAAAAAGCTCAGCTCAACTGATTCATCGAGCAGTTCTTAGAACATTTACGAGGGGCGATTGAGATGTTTTGAGCCTGACCCAGAGAAAGTAGGGATGATTCTCCATCTTTTGCATTCTGACAAACCAATATTTCTCAGGATTGTGTGGTTTTGATTCAATAGTACAATATTGAGAAATTTTTGGTTTCTCAGAATGCAAAAAACAGAGAACCATGCCCTAATTTCTCTGGGTCAGGCTCACAACTTCTCAGTCAAACCACGTAGATTTTTCAGGTCTCTCTATATTGATATAGTTGTAGTTATTACTTCCAAATAAATTTTCAATCCATTTTGGTTAACTGTTGCACCCCTAATTAGCAGTAATTGATTTGTCTATGACATAACCCATACATTACAGTATAAATATTGGATACATTGAGCAGTAACAAACGTTTGTAGCTAGAGAGGAATTGTTGGACATAAACAAAGGGGATTAACATATTGAAGACATTTTGTTATTTTGGGATTTTATTTATTTGTGTTTTTTGTCAGTAATTTTTATTATATGATCAAAATAAAGTTATTGTTGAGAAAAACTTCCAAAATTCTATGCATCTGGCTTATTATTATTATCATCAATCATCATCATCATAATATTAGTCTAATCTTTGTCTCTTTATGTTTGTTTAAAATTCAGGCCTTAAAGAAAAACAAGAAAAATATCTGTTCAAATACAATGTTATATTTTTGTCTTTTTTGTATGTATTAGTATTATATGGTCAAAATAAAGTTTCTGTTGAGAAAAACTCCAAAATTCTACACAGGTGGCTCCACATTATCACTGTTGTTATTATCTATTATCTATTATCTATCTAATCTTAGTCTGTTTTGGTTTATTTGACATTTTTGTCATTGTGTGACTGTGACTGAATGATTTTATGCTCTACAACTGGATCTGAGGTGACAGAACCTGAACTGAGCGACTGGCAGCTGCCGGGATGGGAGTGGAGGTGCAGCCCCGACCTCTGGCAGTTATGGAGGTCACATGTTCTGACATCAAGTTTTAACTGAAGAAGGAGGTGGCATGTGATGTTTTATCATTTGGAGCTTCTCACACTTTGTGTCATGGTGCTGCAGTGCAGGCCCCTACCTCTCCCTATCTGCACACTCGCTGTCGTCTATAAGTAGGAGGAAAAATAGCAGCAATTAGCAATCAGCTATAACACTAATTAGCTCATTGTCTCCCTTCCCTCTGTGCCTATCTACAATATATCTCTGCAATTTTGTGTGTCTGCAAGTGCATATCTAGATGCACTCATCTGTGCAAAGAGCAGAGAGCACATGCACATTGTTGTCAGCATGCACATGGAAAGAAGCATGGAGGTTGGAGCCTGACTGAATCAGAATCAGAATAGCTTTTTTTCACCAAGTATCCACAGAATACAAGGAATGTGACTTCAGTTTGAGCTGCACTCTGTATGGGCATGTATAAATACACACTAAACACTGAATCATTCACAGTAATAAAATGTGCAAATGAAATGTGCATTAACAGAAAAAAAAAATGTGTGAAACAGACAGAGTGAAGTTGTACATGAGGTATATGAATTAGTGAGTTGTTTTTTTTTTTTTGGCAGGTTACGTTGCTCATCAGTGTGATGGTCTGAGCAAAGAAACTGTTTCTATGTCTGGTTGTTTTGATGTACAGAACTCTTTAATGTGTGTGTCCAGGGTATGAGTGGTCTGCAGAGATGTTACCAGTTCGCTTCCTGGTCCTGGACCAGTACCGCTGACCGAACGGTCCCCCCTAAAAACCGATCCATCCTGCCTTCACTGCGCCTTCATTGTACATGCTCCATTTCAGAGCATCAACAGCAATTCACCAATTGCTGCCTTTTAGGGGGGACCGTTCGGTCGACAACACCGGTATAAGTCCTGGATGGAGAGCAGGCAGACTGATTTTTTTCTGCAGACCTGACAGTTGGCTGAAGTCTGTGCCTGTCATGTTTGGAGGCAGAGGGAAACCAAAAAGAAATGGAGAAGCACAGGACAGACTCAGGGATGAAAACAGGCAAAAAAAAAAAAAAAAAAAAAAAAAAAAACGAAAATGGTGGAGGCCCAGGGAGCGAAGCCCCTTGAAGCTCACAGGTTTTGAGCATTTTATGCTGCATTTACACATAACGACGACAAGTCAAGAATGCCATGAAGTACACATTCTTGGCCGCTGATCACGAATGTGATGATTCGGGGCATCAGGTGTCCTCAGGAACTGCTGCAACCTGTTACCACACGTTACAATTAATGGCACATGTTGCTGGAGAATTATCAGAAACCATTACGCACGGTCAAGAATAGTGTTCCGTGTTGTTGCGCGCTATTGTGCGTAACAGCGCATTGTTAAGTTCTGTCACGTTGTGAACGAGGTGAATTGTCTCCACACACACACACCCATATTCATCCATCCGAATTCAGATCGCTCCAGTTTTTCAGAAGAACTTTGTGACTGCATGCATAGTTGGGTTCTGTACCATGGAGTGGTGCAGAGAGGAGGAGGAGGACAGAGCCAGATGTGTGGCTTCATGTGGCTCTCGTCTCGCCCATTTTCCCAAACATCAGGCACATGCAGCAAGTGGAACACCTGCAGGAGCGCACTGAAGAGCACTGAAATGAGACTTTTAGCCGACTTGGGGTCAGCAATCAAACTGAATGGGGTGCAGCAGGGTTTAATTGTGTGCATGCTTCTTCCTCCACTGGACTGGTGGAGGTGCAGAGATGTCAGGCTGCACGTGAGTCTCCTCTCTCTCCTCTGGTTCCTCTGGCTCAGACTCGTTCTCCCATTCATCGGTTCCAACAGCAGGTGGAACACCTGCAGGAGCGTCCTGAGGAGCTTCAGCAGGAACTGTGGAACGACATTTGGAGCCGAGTTTAATTGTGCGCACGTGACAGAAAACTGATTCATCGTGGCGCACAGTGAAATGTGACGCCGTGTTACAAGTCGTGTCAAAACTTTACAGTTTCCGTGTCACTTTGTAATAACGCATGACAGTTTGGGCTCCAAGAACCATCACAGGAACCACTATGAACATTGTCACGTTCTATTAAGGATCAATACTCATCAAGACGGATCAATACGCTCAGTTGCGACCTCCACGACGTGAGACGAAATGAGGGTGGTGTGTGACATTCATGGAAGATTTTTTGACAGGCAAAAACATGCTCCGCGAATATCAAGAATATCACGCACCAACACGCACTATTAAGAAACCTATTCAGATGCGTTAAGTCACATTAAGAATGTCAGGAATGTGTCACAAATAACAGAAAAATGACATTCGTAACGCCTCTTGGTTATGTTTAAACGCACCTTTAGAGGCATTTCAGGGCCATTTTATATTTTTTGTATGTAGACCTTTCAGTGACACCTGCCTAGAGCTATAGCATATGTACTTACTATAAATGCCATAGCACTGGACAGATATCACTGAATTTGCCAAAACTATTCTTCAAGTGTCTTTCTTTAACCTGCAGTTAGCTCTGAAATACACTGGAACTTAATGCAAGAATGTGTAAATCATATTAAGAGATTAAAACTGATCAAAACAACATTTGTGGTATAAAACAGTGACTTTATTAATATTTACACGTGAAACGTATGCTTACAAATTACTGCCCCATAATAAATTCACACCATGTGAGTTTGCACCCCGACTACTTATGCCAGTCACCAGAAAAACCCCACAGGCACATACAGCATAGTATCATTAAAAAGCACACATCCTGTGCACCAGCTGCAGACGCAGCTCAACAGACCAAAACTTGCAGAAAATCGAAATGTTCAAGTCTGGGTACTTTCAGTGACTTTCGATATTACAGAGATTCTGATTGGCTGAAAGTTCACTGTTGTAGAAAAAATAAGCAATCACATTGAGCCTTTTAGCTTGCAGTTTCAGCAATCCATATGAGGAAAGGTCTAACTCGCACGGATGGCACCACTGCACCCCCCTCCCCCAACGGATTTCTGCCAATCTCAGAAATCCAGAAAAAGTTGGAAATCTGCGGATCCGCAGATGATGGATGTATAAAAGATGATGAAAGTGTGACCTCATCTTTATTAATAGGATACATATGTAAAGACGATGAAATGGTTTACAGCCAAGTGTGGATGCTGGAAGACAACAGACTGCTGCAGGCTGCAGACCGAGCACGGCTGACCTTTGTCCACAGTGCAAGCCAACATTTCACTCTGCCCATCATCTGCTGCTTGGTTGCCAGGCAGCAGGTCAAAAGTAAAGAGTAAATGCGCCTGTTCAGGAGCAGTTTCTGCAAGTGTTTGGCCTCATGTACACGCGGCTTTAAAATGCATGTTTGGAGATCAGACTGCAACAGCACATGACCACATGCAAAACACCCAAAAGAGAGTAAAGACAGACTGTGGCCAATTAGGCCAGACCACAGACACACTGTGACCACACTGAATAGTAGCGCAAATATGAAATATAATCAACACACAAACCAAGCAGCACCAAAAGGTCACCATAACTTTTGAAGGGCTTATGACATTCCCCATCCCCAGATGTAAACATGATGTAGGTCCAGTGCATCCAGAATGTATTCACAGCACTGCGCTTTTTCCATGTTTTGCTATTTTACAACTGTAGTGAAGCACATTTAGAATTCTTTAATAAATTAATAGTATGCAATAAGTGCATTATTTCTTTTCTCCAAAAGGGCTGATGTTTCAACTGAAAAGACTGTTGTTTTCACTTTTGGCTTGAAATTCCTGGTTTCCAATTAAAGATATCTCCTGAAAAACTCCCTCCTGCTGTGCCGTCCATCATCTACAATTTAGAGCTCTTCAAAGTTTTCCCTGAAACTATACTTATTGGTGAAATTCCGGCCAGTGTAAGTTATAGGACATTTGAATAGTCAAGGATCAAAATGACAAGGTTCCCAGACCAGCCAGGATATCTCCTCAAGATAACAGGACCATAAACTCAGAGCCTTGACAACCAGCTTCTCCTACCGGTCTCAGTTTGAAGAACACAACCACCTTGTGTTACAAGTGTTTATCTACATATGAAAGTTGTAATGTTTTCCTTGTGTGTTTAATCAAGGAAATAATTTTGCATATACTTAATTTAATCTGACATTGGACTAAGCGGTAGAAGATGAATGAATGAATGAATGAATGTTCCTGTTATTGTGATTCTTGAATTATTAATACTTTGATGGTGAAATATTCTGTTTGTAACCCTCTGGGGCCAACGCCGTCGTATACAACGGCTAAGACCAAGCTTTACTAAATTATAAATGACATTTGAATGGTTTGAGATAGAAACTTACTTTTCTTTTTGCTGAAAAGTTAACTCCGCGGACTTTCGAGCCAGCCATCGGCCATCTTTGTACTCCTCATAGAAGCTATGTGATGACATGCGCAATGTGAGTGTCCATTCGGAATTGGTTCACCGTCACATGGTCTTCCAAAATCCAATCGTAGGGCAGATTCACCTCATGTGAAAAGTCAAAGATCGTTTTCAGGAGTGATGTGTTACTAGTTGGCTTGTTTGAATAGCACCCTGGGTGCTCCAATGAGTACATACTATTAGTACATACTCAGTGCGCCCTGCGCTATTACGCACAGTGATCAGTGAAGCACACGGAGCAGACCGAGAGCCTCTGATGACAATCTCACGTGCTCAAACAAAGAGTGTGTAACTATCAGGATTGCTCCACTAGTTTGCATGTGAATGTTACTGGATAACTCTTACTTTCGCTGCGTGAAGCACTGTTTACCATATCAATGGACAACAAAATGCATAGACCATTTTGTATATATTGTTCAAAATGTGCATTTGTGTTTATTGTTTGAACCTTTTTGTTGTGCAGTCTTTCACACAAGACCTCAAATTACCTTTATAAAGTGTCAAAACAGTTGTTTATTATAGTTTGCTGTGTGTTTTGAATAAATGTGTGGAAAAAAATGCATTTTTTTGCAAATTTGCTCATATTCTGAAAAGCTGTGCTCAGAAGTTATCTTATAAAAGTGAAAAACTTGACTAACCTTAAAAGGAGTTATCAGGCTAGCAAACTGTTATCAAAAGTTACCAAAAGTCATGAAACAAAAGATGAACAAAGCCACATGGTAGCTTTAGCTACATGACGCTAGGCCACTCGGGGCCTTTTTAGCCACGAGAAAAAAATAAGCTCTTCCAACAAGAGAGAGTGAGCGTGAACAGAGAGAGAGAAGGGACAAGAGAGCAGAAGAGAGGAGATAAAAGGCAGAGAGTCTTTGTTATGGGCCTTTTATAGGGAGCTCCTATGTCATAAAACTTCACCCACTTGATTGTGTAATTTCACTCAGAAAAGTGCAGGGAGAGTCAGAGGCATTTCATATACTTAGACAGTTAAATATATTGGCATACATTTTGTTCTTGAGCTCCTTTAATTGAATAAAAGATTATTAAAGTTACTCAACTACAACATGAACAAACCACTGATTAACCCTCTGGGGTCCGAGGGCATTTTTTGGACAGTTCACTCGCCTGGCATAAATGTTTTATTATTGCTGTTAACAGCTCTCCCTGCATCCCACAATCAAGTTTTATGTCTCTTTTTTTTCAGGACAATCTGTGCTTTCAGAATATATATGTTTTTGTTGTGTTTTGTAAGTGTAATAAAGGTTTACAATCAAAAATAGACAAGGAAAAAATAAAGCGAAAAATAATTTTCCACACATTTATTCAAAACACACGGCAAACTATAATAAACAACTGTTTTGACACTTTATAAAGGTAATTTGAGGTCTTGTGTGAAAGACTGCACAACAAAAAGGTTCAAACAATAAACACAAATGCACATTTTGAACAATATATACAAAATGGTCTATGCATTTTGTTGTCCATTGATATGGTAAACAGTGCTTCACGCAGAGAAAGTAATAGAGTTATCCAGTAACATTCACATGCAAACTAGTGGAGCAATCCTGATAGTTACACACTCTTTGTTTGAGCACGTGAGATTGTCATCAGAGGCTCTCAGTCTGCTCCGTGTGCTTCACTGATCACTGTGCGTAATAGCGCAGGGAGCACTGAGTATGTACTAATACTAACGTTTTTTTTCTTTTCTGTATCTTTACAACGTCGCTTTTAAAACTTTTTAAAAAACTTTTTCTAAATTCACAAAGATTTTTAGTCCGGTCCAACAACCTTTTGAGAACAACAAGGTACCACTGACAAAACACCTAAACCTTTCAAACAAGTCAAGACAGACCTGCTGACCACCTCAGCTGCCCTGTCGGCAAACCAAGCCGACACTGGGGAAAACCAGCCGATCAACCCCAGAACCTGGTAAGCTCAGGCCGAACCTGGCCATCAGCGACAGATGAAATCTGCTCATCCCACATCTTCAAAGATCAGCTTTGAACCTGTTGAAGGTTCCAGCAAGGGCTTTGTTACATGGTACAAGGTGGATTTGTACAGTTTGTTGATGATTTTCTTATTAATAGTAATTGGCTTCAAAATTCACTCATCAATTCATGATGAGTGTTCGCTGAGTCATTGCGTGACCGAACGCCGAACTGTTTACACAGAGACTGCTACCTGCTGCTTTGGACTCTGAACTAACAGTCTTTTTCAAGACTTTTTCACTTGTGCTTTTTCACTTCACCTGTGCTGCTCCACAGCGTGTCTGGTGGATTTTTTATTTTATTTTATTTTTTAGCACCGTTGTCGTGCGTTACTTGTGCTGTTCCATGGCCTGTCTGGTGGATTTTTATTTTATTTTTTAGCACTGTTGCCGTGCGTTACCTGTGCTGCTTCATGGCCTGTCTGGTGGATTTTTATTTTATTTTTTAGCACTGTTGCCGTGCGTTACCTGTGCTGCTCCACAGCCTGTCTGGTGGATTTTTATTTGATTTTATTTTTTAGCACTGTTGCCGTGCGTTACCTGTGCTGCTTCATGGCCTGTCTGGTGCCTTAACTAAAGCACTCCTTCTGTTGAATTACCTCTAAATTATTTACACATTATTCACTTTGCGTGTTTTTAGGAATCCGCTAGGTTAGCGTAGCTACTAGCTCTTAGCCGATTTAGCATGGCGGCTTCTCCTGTCTCTCCCGCACTTTTCTGCTCCGGGTGTGAAATGTTTAGTTATTCCTCGGCCTCCTTTAGCAGTAACGGTACTTGTAATAAGTGTAGCTTATTCGTAGGTTTGGAGGCCAGGCTGGGCGAATTGGAGACTCGGCTCCGCACCGTGGAAAATTCTACAGCTAGCCAGGCCCCTGTAGTCGGTGCGGACCAAGGTAGCTTAGCCGCCGTTAGTTCCCCCCTGGCAGATCCCGAGCAGTCGGGAAAGCAGGCTGACTGGGTGACTGTGAGGAGGAAGCGTAGCCCTAAACAGAAGCCCCGTGTACACCGTCAACCCGTTCACATCTCTAACCGTTTTTCCCCACTCGACGATACACCCGCCGAGGATCAAACTCTGGTTATTGGCGACTCTGTTTTGAGAAATGTGAAGTTAGCGACACCAGCAACCATAGTCAACTGTCTTCCGGGGGCCAGAGCAGGCGACATTGAAGGAAATTTGAAATTGCTGGCTAAGGCTAAGCGTAAATTTGGTAAGATTGTAATTCATGTCGGCAGTAATGACACTCGGTTACGCCAATCGGAGGTCACTAAAATTAACATTAAATCGGTGTGTAACTTTGCAAAAACAATGTCGGACTCTGTAGTTTTCTCTGGGCCCCTCCCCAATCGGACCGGGAGTGACATGTTTAGCCGCATGTTCTCCTTGAATTGCTGGCTGTCTGAGTGGTGTCCAAAAAATGAGGTGGGCTTCAATTGCACCACAGACTAAAACAGTTAAATGTGGTCTATTAAACATTAGGTCTCTTTCTTCTAAGTCCCTGTTGGTAAATGATATAATAATTGATCAACATATTGATTTATTCTGCCTAACAGAAACCTGGTTACAGCAGGATGAATATGTTAGTTTAAATGAGTCAACACCCCGAGTCACACTAACTGTCAGAATGCTCGTAGCACGGGCCAGGGCGGAGGATTAGCAGCAATCTTCCATTCCAGCTTATTAATTAATCAAAAACCCAGACAGAGCTTTAATTCATTTGAAAGTTTGTCTCTTAGTCTTGTCCATCCAAATTGGAAGTCCCAAAAACCAGTTTTATTTGTTATTATCTATTGTCCACCTGGTCGTTACTGTGAGTTTCTCTGTGAATTTTCAGACCTTTTGTCTGACTTAGTGCTTAGCTCAGATAAGATAATTATAGTGGGCGATTTTAACATCCACACAGATGCTGAGAATGACAGCCTCAACACTGCATTTAATCTATTATTTGACTCTATTGGCTTTGCTCAAAAAGTAAATGAGTCCACCCACCACTTTAATCATATCTTAGATCTTGTTCTGACTTATGGTATGGAAATAGAAGACTTAACAGTATTCCCTGAAAACTCCCTTCTGTCTGATCATTTCTTAATAACATTTACATTTACTCTGATGGACTACCCAGCAGTGGGGAATAAGTTTCATTACACTAGAAGTCTTTCAGAAAGCGCTGTAACTAGGTTTAAGGATATGATTCCTTCTTTATGTTCTCTAATGCCATATACCAACACAGTGCAGAGTAGCTACCTAAACTCTGTAAGGGAGTTAGAGTATCTCGTCAATAGTTTTACATCCTCATTGAAGACAACTTTGGATGCTGTAGCTCCTCTGAAAAAGAGAGCTTTAAATCAGAAGTGTCTGACTCCGTGGTATAACTCACAAACTCGTAGCTTAAAGCAGATAACCCGTAAGTTGGAGAGGAAATGGCGTCTCACTAATTTAGAAGATCTTCACTTAGCCTGGAAAAAGAGTCTGTTGCTCTATAAAAAAGCCCTCCGTAAAGCTAGGACATCTTTCTACTCATCACTAATTGAAGAAAATAAGAACAACCCCAGGTTTCTTTTCAGCACTGTAGCCAGGCTGACAAAGAGTCAGAGCTCTATTGAGCCGAGTATTCCTTTAACTTTAACTAGTAATGACTTCATGACTTTCTTTGCTAATAAAATTTTAACTATTAGAGAAAAAATTACTCATAACCATCCCAAAGACATATCGTTCTCTTTGGCTGCTTTCAGTGATGCCGGTATTTGGTTAGACTCTTTCTCTTTGATTCTTCTGTCTGAGTTATTTTCATTAGTCACTTCCCCCAAACCATCAACATGTCTATTAGACCCCATTCCTACCAGGCTGCTCAAGGAAGACCTACCATTAATTAATGTAATTAATGCTTCAATCTTAAATATGATGAATCTATCTTTATTAGTTGGATATGTACCACAGGCTTTTAAGGTGGCAGTAATTAAACCATTACTTATTCATTCATTATAATTATTAATTCATTATAGTACAGAAACAGCATTAGTGAAGGTTACAAATGATCTTCTTATGGCCTCAGACAGTGGACTCATCTCTGTGCTTGTCCTGTTAGACCTCAGTGCTGCTTTTGATACTGTTTACCATAAAATTTTATTACAGAGATGAGAGCATGCCATAGGTATTAAAGGCACTGCGCTGCGGTGGTTTGAATCATATTTATCTAATAGATTACAATTTGTTCATCTAAATGGGGAGTCTTCTTCACATGGAGTTCCACAAGGTTCTGTGCTAGGACTAATTTTATTCACTGTATACATGCTTCCCTTAGGCAGTATTATTAGAAAGCATTGCATAAATTTTCATTGTTACGCAGATGATACCCAGCTTTTTCTATCCATGAAGCCAGAGGACAAACACCAATTAGTTAAACTTCAGGAATGTCTTACAGACATAAAGACACGGATGACCTCTAATTTCCTGCTTTTAAATTCAGCTGAAACTGAAGTTATTGTACTTGGCCCCACAAATCTTAGAAACATGGTGTCTAACCAGATCCTTACTCTGGATGGCATTACCCTGACCTCTAGTAATACTGTGAGAAATCTTGGGAGTCATTTTTGATCAGGATATGTCCTTCAATGCGCATATTAACCAAATATGTAGGACTGCTTTTTTACATTTGCGCAATATCTCTAAAATTAGAAAGGTCTTGTCTCAGAGTGATGCTGAAAAACTAATTCATGCATTTATTTCCTCTAGGCTGGACTACTGTAATTCATTATTATCAGGTTGTCCTAAAAGTTCCCTGAAAAACCTTCAGTTAATTCAAAATGCTGCAGCTAGAGTACTGACGGGGACTAGAAGGAGAGAGAATATTTCACCCATATTGGCCTCTCTTCATTGGCTTCCTGTTAATTCTAGAATAGAATTTAAAATTCTTCTTCTTACTTATAAGGTTTTGAATAATCAGGTCCCATCTTATCTTAGGGACCTCTTAGTACCATATCACCCCAATAGAGCGCTTCACTCTCAGAATGCAGGCGTACTTGTAGTTCCTAGGGTTTTTAAGAGTAGAATGGGAGGCAGAGCCTTCAGCTTTCAGGCTCCTCTCCTGTGGAACCAGCTCCCAATTTGGATCAGGGAGACAGACACCCTCTCTACTTTTAAGATTAGGCTTAAAACTTTCCTTTTTGCTATAGCTTATAGTTAGGGCTGGATCAGGTGACCCTGAACCATCCCTTAGTTATGCTGCTATAGACTTAGACTGCTGGGGGGACTGCTACCATGATGCACTGAGTGTTTCTTTCTCTTTTTGCTCTGTATACACCACTCTGCATTTAATCATTAGTGACTGATCTCTGCTGTCTTCCACAGCATGTCTTTTTCCTGATTCTCTCCCCTCAGCCCCAACCAGTCCCAGCAGAAGACTGCCCCTCCCTGAGCCTGGTTCTGCTGGAGGTTTCTTCCTGTTAAAAAAGGGAGTTTTTCCGTCCCACTGTCGCCAAGTGCTTGCTCATAGGGGGTCGTTTTGACCGTTGGGGTTTTTCTGTAATTATTGTATGGCTTTTGCCTTGCAATATAAAGCGCCTTGGGGCAACTGTTGTTGTGATTTGGCGCTATATAAATAAAATTGATTTGATTTGATTCCTGCTGCTGACAAAAAAAAAAAAAAAAAAATACCCATAGCATGATGCTGCCACCACCATGCTTCATTGTAGGGATGGTGTTGTATGGCTGGAGTGCCTGGCTGCCTTTTGTTTCTGTCTTCTGTTCTCTGTCTTTTGTTTTTCCTTCCAGGTGGCATGCGTTCAGGACTGAGTGGCTGTGTGGCTGAGTTATTAGGACTTCACCCTGATCACCTGAGGCTGGTCATGTGCAGCTTGTCAGGACTCACAGATGTGGTGCATCTTTATGGAGTGGGGCATGGTTGCATTTAATCAATCAATCAATTTTTTTTTATATAGCGCCAAATCACAACAAACAGTTGCCCCAAGTCGCTTTATATTGTAAGGCAAGGCCATATAATAATTATGTAAAACCCCAACGGTCAAAACGACCCCCTGTGAGCAAGCACTTGGCTACAGTGGGAAGGAAAAACTCCCTTTTAACAGGAAGAAACCTCCAGCAGAACCAGGCTCAGGGAGGGGCAGTCTTCTGCTGGGACTGGTTGGGGCTGAGGGAGAGAACCAGGAAAAAGACGTGCTGTGGAGGGGAGCAGAGATCGATCACTAATGATTAAATGCAGAGTGGTGCATACGGAGCAAAAACAGAAAGAAACAGTGCATCATGGGAACCCCCCAGTAGTCTATGTCTATAGCAGCATAACTAAGGGATGGTTCAGGGTCACCTGATCCAGCCCTAACTATAAGCTTTAGCAAAAAGGAAAGTTTTAAGCCTAATCTTAAAAGTAGAGAGGGTGTCTGTCTCCCTGATCTGAATTGGGAGCTGGTTCCACAGGAGAGGAGCCTGAAAGCTGAAGGCTCTGCCTCCCATTCTACTCTTACAAACCCTAGGAACTACAAGTAAGCCTGCAGTCTGAGAGCGAAGCGCTCTATTGGGGTGATATGGTACTACGAGGTCCCTAAGATAAGATGGGACCTGATTATTCAAAACCTTATAAGTAAGAAGAAGAATTTTAAAATTAGAGGTCATCCATGTCTTTATGTCTGTAAGACAATCCTGCAGTTTAGCTAATTGGTGTGTGTCCTCTGGCTTCATGGATAGATAAAGCTGGGTATCATCTGCGTAACAATGAAAATTTAAGCAATACCGTCTAATAATACTGCCTAAGGGAAGCATGTATAAAGTGAATAAAATTGGTCCTAGCACAGAACCTTGTGGAACTCCATAATTAACTTTAGTCTGTGAAGAAGATTCCCCATTTACATGAACAAATTGTAATCTATTAGACAAATATGATTCAAACCACCGCAGTGCAGTGCCTTTAATACCTATGGCATGCTCTAATCTCTGTAATAAAATTTTATGGTCAACAGTATCAAAAGCAGCACTGAGGTCTAACAGAACAAGCACAGAGATGAGTCCACTGTCCGAGGCCATAAGAAGATCATTTGTAACCTTCACTAATGCTGTTTCTGTACTATGATGAATTCTAAAACCTGACTGAAACTCTTCAAATAGACCATTCCTCTGCAGATGATCAGTTAGCTGTTTTACAACTACCCTTTCAAGAATTTTTGAGAGAAAAGGAAGGTTGGAGATTGGCCTATAATTAGCTAAGATAGCTGGGTCAAGTGATGGCTTTTTAAGTAATGGTTTAATTACTGCCACCTTAAAAGCCTGTGGTACATAGCCAACTAACAAAGATAGATTGATCATATTTAAGATCGAAGCATTAAATAATGGTAGGGCTTCCTTGAGCAGCCTGGTAGGAATGGGGTCTAATAAACATGTTGATGGTTTGGATGAAGTAACTAATGAAAATAACTCAGACAGAACAATCGGAGAGTAAGAGTCTAACCAAATACCGGCATCACTGAAAGCAGCCAAAGATAACGATACGTCGGTTATTGGTAGTCTGGGAGCAGGCACCGTCTCTACGGGGATGGGGTAATGAGGGGATGGCAGGGGGAGAGAAGCTGCAGAGAGGTGTGTAAGACTACAACTCTGCTTCCTGGTCCCAACCCTGGATAGTCACGGTTTGGAGGATTTAAGAAAATTGGCCAGATTTCTAGAAATGAGAGCTGCTCCATCCAAAGTGGGATGGATGCCGTCTCTCCTAACAAGACCAGGTTTTCCCCAGAAGCTTTGCCAATTATCTATGAAGCCCACCTCATTTTTTGGACACCACTCAGACAGCAATTCAAGGAGAACATGCGGCTAAACATGTCACTCCCGATCCGATTGGGGAGGGGCCCAGAGACAACTACAGAGTCCGACATTGTTTTTGCAAAGTTACACACCGATTTAATGTTAATTTTAGTGACCTCCGATTGGCGTAACCGGGTGTCATTACTGCCGACGTGAATTACAATCTTACCAAATTTACGCTTAGCCTTAGCCAGCAGTTTCAAATTTCCTTCAATGTCGCCTGCTCTGGCCCCCGGAAGACAATTGACTATGGTTGCTGGTGTCGCTAACTTCACATTTTGCAAAACAGAGTCGCCAATAACCAGAGTTTGATCCTCGGCGGGTGTGTCGATTTAAGTCTGGAGTACACAGTGTGTATTTGCCAGAGACTCGACCTTGTGACCAGACGGGTGAGATCGTCGTCTAGAGAGCCATCTCATCATCATGGATGCAGAGACCGTACCAGGTTTGATGCCATGATCTGTGAAAGAGGAGGGGGTGAGGTCTCACGCTCGTCAGCACACTTCCTCAGGTACTTTAGGTTTTGTGACTAACATGAGTACAGTTAGTAAATGTGGTGTCCCTCACCTTATTATATTGAGCTGTTATGTTAGTCGTTTAATCAGCTTCCACTGCAGTGGAGAATTGAACTGGGTGTTCCATGCCTGCAGGGTGGGAAGCTGATTGGTGGTTAAGCCAGGAAGTGTTTACTGTTTATGTACACCTTTGAGTGGTCTCTCTGTGTCTTGAGTGGTGGACTCACATGATGGTTTCTTCTTTCACAGACTCGGTTGGTCGCGGCCACCTGGGGGTGTCGGCGGGGTCCTTGGGTCCGAACTGTTCTGGCTCCGGACCGTTTGTGCTGCTGGGAGCGCACCATTATTCCACCTCGCCAGACCGCGCACTTATTTGTTATTGTTCTGCACGTCACTGTTATGTTATTAAATTCTGTTATCCTTTGTACCGTGCTCTGCTTATTTTATACTGGGTCTTACTTCAAACGCTGGCCGGTCCTCCGCCCGCGTCCGACACATAACAGTAGTCTCTGGCCACACATCAGGGACCCAGCAGTAGCAGAGGCGGTACTGTGCCGGGAAGGTGGCAGCAGACGTCAGAAGTTATCCGGATCAGTTGCGGGTGCTCTCCGCCCGGATGGTGCGTGTTGGAAAACCCATTATTGAATAGTGATTTGAGCTCTCTTGCAGCCGTGTTCCTGTGGTGTTACCTTATCTGTGGGTTGTTGTGGAGTGTGAATAGTGACGGCTTCGCGTCACACTCCGACCGGATAAGAGGTAAAACGGGAGCTGCAAGAGTGTGTCTTTAATGGGTGAACGCGCACGGCGGAGTTCTGTGGCACGGGTCACTGTGCTTCCTGTGTTACAGTTGTAGCCCCGTTTCCCCGGGTGAAGATAACTACTGCGTCTGTTGTGTCAGCTCCGGCGTAATTTAGTTGAAGCACATTGTGGTTGTGTGTTACACGTAGCTGCGCACAGGGAAAGCAGCATGAGTTGTTTTCTCGGTTACCAAAGGGGTGTTTTATTTTTAGCACTTTGGCTCCCTCTGTTGGTGACTGAGTCACATTACCGTCATAGCTCTTAAGGTGGAACAGGTGTGTTCCATTTGTTTGAGCTTGACGGTATAAATCACTTATTAGTTTTGTGTTGGTTCATTTTTTGTGGGTGTTTTTTGAGTTGGTTTTTGTGTGGGATGTTTTACACCATTAGTGTTCTGGGGTCGTGACCCTGCAGGCTGTCTGGAGTATGGACAGGACTCAGGTGACCTTGTGTTGGTCTGTTAGTCTTTCTTTTTATTTCTTTTGGTTTCACCTCCCAGGGTTTGATGGGACGGTCCTCTGGGGGGTGATGGGGGGGGGGGGTAATTGGGTTGTTTTTTCTTTTTTCTTTGTTTTTTTTTGTTTTTGTTGTGCCCTCTCTTCTCCTCTGGCTCCAGCCGTGTGAGCTGTAGGCCGTCGGCGTTGCTGGAGTGGTGCAGTATGGTTATGCTGGGCGTTTCCCAGGTAACCTCTGCACATGGGAGGGGAGGGGGGGGTTCGGGGTGTTGTTTTTTTTTTTTTTTTGTTGATTCCCTGTTCCACCTCTGGCTTCAGCGCGCCTTTGAGCCATATGCCATCGGCGTAGCTGAGGTTTGGTGCAGTGGAATATACCCGCAGCTGGTGGCTGGTTTGGAAGTGGGAGGGGTGGCGCCGTTTTGTGCCGTCTGCCATTACCGCTGTTCCACTCCTCCTGGTTGACTTCTGGGGTATAGTCGTGGTTGGTGACACTGGACGTACTTCCAGTTTCCACTGCGCCGAGGGGGTGGGGTTGGGGTTGTTTTGTTTGTATGTTTTTTTTTCTTTTGTTTTTTCCCCCCAGTTTCCGCCCTCAGGGTGTGACTGTGGTGTCCTCTGGGGGGGAAGGGCTGTGGGTCCATCTAGCCATAGACGGCCGGGGCTGGGTCCGTTAGTCATGAGGGGGGGCGTCTCCTGGGGTTTGATGGAACGGTCCTCTGGGAGGCGCTGGGAGTCCCTGTGGGTGACTTTGGATCCCAGAGGGACCTCGGCTGTGGTTATTACTCCTGGAGCTGGCGGGATGTCCTCTGGGGGGTGTTGGTCCCTATATTTTGTCCGGGGGGGTGTTAGTGTTTTTTGTTTGCAAACTTAAGTTTGGGTTGTGTTATTTTTTCTCCTCTTCCCGGGGTTTGATGGGACGGTCCTCTGGGGAGGGGGGGTGGTTTGGTTGTTTGTGTTTGTCTTTTTTGTTTTATGACTAATCAGACTTTAAACAAGGTTGGACAAAGGCTGACCGCACAGGTTCAAGAACTCCTGACCACACCTGTGCAAATTGAATGACAGAAACAAAGGCAAAGATGCAGTCAGAGGAGATGACGTCAACAGTTCTGTTAAATGAAGATTCAGTTGGAGGATGAATGCAGATACTGTTTCCAGCCATGGTCCCTGGAGGGGGGTGTTTTTCCTGGGCCAGGTTTGTGTGGTCGCCGGGAGGCTTCCCATGAGGGTGGGGTGCTGTTGTATGGCTGGAGTGCCTGGCTGCCTTTTGTTTCTGTCTTCTGTTCTCTGTCTTTTGTTTTTCCTTCCAGGTGGCATGCGTTCAGGACTGAGTGGCTGTGTGGCTGAGTTATTAGGACCCCACCCTGATCACCTGAGGCTGGTCATGTGCAGCTCGTCAGGACTCACAGCTGTGGTGCATCTTTATGGATTGGGGCATGGTTGCATTTAAGTCTGGAATACACAGTGTGTATTTGCCAGACACTCGACCTTGTGACCAGACGGGTGAGATCGTCGTCTAGAGAGCCATCTCATCATCATGGATGCAGAGACCGTACCAGGTTTGATGCCATGGTCTGTGAAAGAGGAGGGGGTGAGGTCTCACGCTCGTCAGCACACTTCCTGAGGTACTTTAGGTTTTGTGACTAACATGAGTACAGTCAGTAAATGTGGTGTCCCTCACACCTTATTATATTGAGCTGTTATGTTAGTCGTTTAATCAGCTTCCACTGCAGTGGAGAATTGAACTGGGTGTTCCATGCCTGCAGGGTGGGAAGCTGATTGGTGATTAAGCCAGGAAGTGTTTGCTGTTTATGTACACCTTTGAGTGGTCTCTCTGTGTGTTGAGTGGTGGACTCACATGATGGTTTCTTCTTTCACAGACTCGGTTGGTCGCGGCCACCTGGGGGTGTCGGCGGGGTCCTTGGGTCCGAACTGTTCTGGCTCCGGACCGTTTGTGCTGCTGGGAGCGCACCGTTATTCCACCTCGCCAGACAGCGCACTTATTTGTTATTGTTCTGCAGGTCACTGTTATGTTATTAAATTCTGTTATCCTTTGTACCGTGCTCTGCTTATTTTATACTGGGTCTTACTTCAAACGGTGGCCGGTCCTCCGCCCGCGTCTGACACATAACAGATGGTGCATGGTGTGCTGGCACTCAAACCAAAGAGTTCAATCTTTGTCTCATCAGACCACAGAATTTTGCTTCTCATGGTCTGAGAGTCCTTCAGGTGGCTTTTGGCAAACTCCAGGTGGGCTGCAATGTGCCTTTTATGAAGGAGTGGCTTCAGTCAGGCCACTCTACCATGCAGGCCTGATTGGTGAATTGCTGCAGAGATGGTTGTCCTTCTGAAAGGTCTCTCTCCACAGAGGAATGCTGGAGCTCTGACAAAGTGACCACTGGGTTCTTGGTCACCTCCCTGACTAAGGCCATTCCTTACCTGATCATTCAGTTTCAACAAGTGTTCAGCTCTAGGAAGAGTCCTGGTGGATCTGAACATCTTCCATTTACAGATGATGGAGGCCACTGTGCTCACTGGAACCGTCAAAGCAGCAGAAATGTTTCTGTACCCTTCCCCAGATTTGTGCCTTAAGACAATCTTGTCTCAGAGGTCTACAGAGAATTCCTTTGACTTCATGCTTGGTTTGTGCTCTAACATGTACTGTCATCTGTGGGACCTTACATGTAGACAGATGTACGTCTTTCCAAATCATGTCCAATCAAATGAATTTACCTCAGGTGGACTCCAAATATGCTGTAGAAACATCTCAAGGATGATCAGTGGAAACAGAAATCACCTGAGCTGAATTTTCAGCTTCATAGCTTCAATACTTATGTACATATGATTTCCAAGTTTTTTAATTTTGAAAAATTTGCAAAAATCTAAAAAAAAACAATAATAATATATTTTCACATTGTCATTATGGAGCATTGCTTGTAGAATTTTGAAGAAAAAAAAATAAATTTCATCTATTTTGGAATAAGGCTGTAACATAACAAAATGTGGAAAAAGTGAAGTGTTGTGAATACTTTCCAGATGCACTGTAAAGGCAGTAAGGTCAAAACCAGATCCTGTTAAGGTTTGTGGTATAAGTAGAACCAAGATATGCAGACATGGAGAACTCAGGGGTTTTTCATAAAAACTGTGATTTATTTACAGAGCCCAGTGGAGTACAGTGAACAACAGTATATCACAAAAATCTGGAGACAAAAAGACCAGAAAATAACTGGGGGAAACTAACAAAAACCAGGAACAATTCAAGGAACACAGGGAATACTAAGACAGTGTTCTCACCAGGATTTATTCACATCATGGGGGGGGGGGGGGGGGGGGGGGGGGGTTAGACGGGCATAGCCATGCAATAAGCACTGCAGGCATGAGAATCATAGGAGGGTCCAGAGACATCCCATAAGAAAATTTTGAAATTTATAACTTTTGATACACTATTTCCTGCATTTTGAGGGCAACTTTGTGTTGCTAATTGGGTTATTAAATAATGTGAGAAATGTACTTTAAAAAAGAAACAAACAAAAAGAAAAGCCCACCGATGCTATGTTTTCTCCAGCAATTTAATGTGAATGTAATCAGGACAAAACAAGATCCAGATTCAATCCAAAACACATTTTAATGCCAGGTGTAAATGTAATCAGGGTAAAACCAGATCCACATATAATCCAAAACACATTTTAATGCCAGGCGTAAATGTAATCAGGACAAATCCATACGTAGATTCAATCCAAAACACCTTTTAATGCCAGGTATAAATGTAATCAGGATAAATGTAATCAGGACAAACCCAGATCCAGAAACAATCCAAACACACATTTTAATACCAGGTGTAATTTTAAATCAGGACAAAACCAGACCCAGATTAAATCCAAAACGCATTTTAATGCCAGGGGTAAAAGCAATCAGGATAACACAAAATCCACATACAATCAAAAACACATGTTAATGCCAGGTGTAAATGTAATCAGGATAAAACCAGATCCAGATACAATCCAAAACACATGTTGATGCCAGGGGTAAATGTAATCAGAATAAACCCAGATCCAGATACAATCCAAAACACATTTTAATGCCAGGTTTAAATGTAATCAGGAAAAAACCAGATCCAGATACAATCCAAAACACATGTTGATGCCAGGGGTAAATGTAATCAGAATAAACCCAGATCCAGATACAATCCAAAACACATTTTAATGCCAGGTTTAAATGTAATCAGGAAAAAACCAGATCAAGATACAATCCAAAGCAAATTTTAATGCCAGGTGTAAATGTAATCAAAATAAAACCAGATACAGATATAATCCAAAATAAACTGTAATGCCAGGTGTCAATGTTATCAGGATAAAACCAGATCCAGATACAATCCAAAACACATGTTGATGCCAGGGGTAAATGTAATCAGAATAAACACAGATCCAGATACAATCCAAAACACATTTTAATGCCAGGTTTAAATGTAATCAGGAAAAAACCAGATCCAGATACAATCCAAAAAAAATTGTAATGCCAGGTGTCAATGTTATCAGGATAAAACCAGATCCAGATAAAATCAAAAACACATTTAAATGCCAGGTGTCAATGTAATCAGGACAAAGTGTGAATGTAATCAGGACAACACCAGATCCACATACTAACCAAAACACATTTTAATGCCAGGTGTAAATGGAATCAGGATAAAACCGGATCCACATACAATAAAAAAAAAAATATTAATGGCAGGGGTAAATGTAATGTGGATAAAACCAGACCTACATTCATTCCAAAACACCTTTTAATACCAGGTGTAAATGTAGTCAGGACAAAGTCTAAATGTAATCAGGACAAAACTAGAACCGGAAACAATCTAAAACACATTTTAATGCCAGGTGTAATTTTAAATCAGGACAAAACCAGACCCAGATTAAATCCAAAACGCATTTTAATGCCAGGTGTCAGTGTAATCAGGACAAAGTGTGAATGTAATCAGGACAACACCAGATCCACATACTAACCAAAACACATTTTAATGCCAGGTGTAAATGTAATGAGGATAAAACCGGATCCGCATACAATAAAAAAAAATTTAATGGCAGGGGTAAATGTAATCAGGACAAAACAAAATGCACATACAATCCAAAACACGTTAATGCCAGGTGTAAATGTAATCAGGATAAAACCAGATACAGATACAATCCAAAGCACATTTTAATGCCAAGTGAAATGTAATAAGGATAAATCCAGACCTAGATTCAATCAAAAAACACCTTTTAATGCCAGGGGTACCTGTAAATGTAATCAGGACAAAGTATAAATGTAATCAGAACAAACAAAATCCAGAAACAATCCAAAACACATTTTAATGCCAGGGGTAAAAGCAATCAGGATAAAACAAAATCCACATACAATCAAAAACACATGTTAATGCCAGGTGTAAATGTAATCAGGATAAAACCAGATCCAGATACAATCCAAAACACATGTTGATGCCAGGGGTAAATGTAATCAGAATAAACCCAGATTCAGATACAATCCAAAACACATTTTAAAGCCAGGTTTAAATGTAATCAGGAAAAAACCAGACCTAGATTCAATGCAAAACACCTTTAAATGCCAGGTGAAAATGCAATCAGGACAAAGTGTAAATGTAATCAGGCCAAAACTAGATCTAGAAACAATCCAAAACAAAATTTAATGCCAGGTGTAATTTTAATTAGGACACAACCAGATCCAGATAAAATACAAAACACATTTTAATGCCATGGGTAAAGGTAATCAGGACAAAACAAAGTCTGCATACAATCCAAAACACCTTTTAATGCCAGGTGTACCTGTAAATGTAATCAGGACAAAGTGTAAATGTAATCAGGACAAAACTGGATCCAGAAACAATCCAAAACAAATTTTAATGCCAAGGGTAAATGTAATCAGAATAAACCCAGATCCAGATACAATCCAAAACACATCTTAATGCCAGGTTTAAATGTAATCAGGATAAAACCAGATCCAGATACAATCCAAAACACATTTTAATGCCAAGTGAAAATTTAATCAGGATAAAACCAGATCCAGATACAATCCAAAACACATTTTAATGCCAAGTGAAAACGCAATCAGGATAAAACCAGAACAGATACAATCCAACACACATTTTAAAGCCAGCTGTAAAAGTGATCAGGATAAAACCAGATCCACATACAACCCAAAACACATTTTACTGCCAGGTGTAAATGTAATCTGGGTAAAACCAGTCCCAGATACAATCCAAAACACATGCTAACGCCAGGGGTAAATGTAATCAGGATAAAACCACATCCAGATACAATCCAAAACACATTTTAATGCAAGGTGTAAATGTAATCAGGATAAAACCAGATCCAGATACAATCCAAAACACATTTTAATGCCAAGTGAAAATTTAATCAGGATAAAACCAGATCCAGATACAATCCAAAACACATTTTAATGCCAGGTGTAAATGTTATCAGGATAAATCCAGACCGAGATTCAATCCTAAACACCTTTTAATGACAGGTGAAAATGTAAGCAGGACAAAGTGTAAATGTAATCATGACAAACCTTGATCCAGATACAATCCAAAACACATTTTAATGCCAGGTGTAATTTTAATCAGGACAAAACCAGATCCAGATACAATCCACAACACATTTTAATGCCAGGTGTAAATGTAATCAGGATAAACACAGATCCACATATAATCCAAAACACATTTTAATGCCAGGAGTAAATGTAATCAGGATAAAACCAGATCAGGATACAATCCAAAACACATTTTAATACCATGTGTAAATGTAATCAGGGTAAAGCCAGATCCACATATAATCCAAAACACATTTTGGATTATATGTGGATCTGATTATATGTGGATCTTAATGCCAGGTGTAAATGTAATCAGGATAAATCCAGACCGAGATTCAATCCTAAATACAGTTTAATGCCAGGTGAAAATGTAATCAGGATAAACACAGATCCACATATAATCCAAAACACATTTTAATGCCAGGCGTAAATGTAATCAGGATAAACACAGATCCAGATACAATCCAAAGCACATTTTAATTCTAGGTGTAAATGTAATCAGGGTAAAACAAGATCCACATATAATCCAAAAGATATTTTAATGCCAGGCGTAAGTGTAATCAGGATAAACACAGATCCAGATACAATCCAAAACACATTTTAATGCCAGGTGTAAATGTAATAAGGATAAATCCAGACCTAGATTCAATCCAAAACACCTTTTAATGCCAGGTGTAAATGTAATCAGGACAAAGTGTAAATGTCATCAGGACAAACCTAGATCCAGAAACAATCCAAAACACATTTTAATGCCAGGTGTAATTTTAAATCAGGACAAAACAAGATACAGATTAAATCCAAAATGCATTTTAATGGTAAATGGACTGCAGTTATATAGCGCTTTTCCATCTCTATCAGACGCTGAAAGCACTTTACAATTATGCCTCACATTCACCCCGATGTCAGGGTGCTGCCATACAAGGCGCTCGCTACACACTGAGAGCAATAGGGGATTAAAGGCCTTGCCCAAGGGCCCTTAGTGATTTTCCAGTCAGGCAGGGATTTGAACCCATGATCTTCTGGACTCAAGACCAACACCACCTCCCCCATTTTAATGCCAGGGGTAAAAGCAATCAGGATAAAACAAAATCCACATACAATCAAAAACACATGTTAAAGCCAGGTGTAAATTAATCAGGATAAAACCAGATCCAGATACAATCCAAAACACATGTTGATGCCAAGTGAAAATGGACTCAGGATAATACCAGACCAGATACAATCCACAACACATTTTAATGCCAGGTGTAAATGTAATCAGGATAAACACAGATCCAGATACAATCCAAAACACATTTTAATGCCAGGTGTAAATGTTATCTGGATAAAACCAGACCCAGATACAATCCAAAACACATTTTAATGCCAGGTGTAAATGTAATCAGGATAAACACAGATCCAGATACAATCCAAAACACATTTTAATGCCAGGTGTAAATGTAATCAGGCTAAATCCAGACCTAGATTCAATCCAAAACACCTTTTAAAGCCAGGTGAAAATGTAAGCAGGACAAAGTGTAAATGTAATCATGACAAACCTTGATCCAGATACAATCCACAACACATTTTAATGCCAGGTGTAAATGTAATCATGACAAACCTTGATCCAGATACAATCCACAGCACATTTTAATGCCAGGTGTAAATGTAATCAGGATAAACACAGATCCAGATACAAACGAAAACACATTTTAATGCCAGGTATAAATGTAATCAAGATAAAACCAGATACAGATACAATCCAAAACAAACTGTAATGCCAAGTGTCAGTGTTATCAGGACAAAGTGTGAATGTAATCAGGACAACACCAGATCCACATACTAACCAAAACACATTTTAATGCCAGGTGTAAATGTAATCAGGATAAAACCAGACCTACATTCATTCCAAAACAACTTTTAATACCACGTGTAAATGTAGTCAGGACAAAGTCTAAATGTAATCAGGACAAAACCAGATCCAGATTAAATCCAAAACACATTTTAATGCCAGCAGTTAATGTAATCAGGACAAAACAAAATCCACATAAAATCAATCAATAGGGCCCTTAGGGCAAGGCCTTTAATCCCCTATTGCTCCTGGTGTGTAGTGAGCGCCTTGTATGGCAGCACCCTGAATGTGAGGCATAATTGTAAAGCGTTTGAGCGTCTGATGCAGATGGAAAAGCACTATATAAATGCTGTCCATTTACCATTTAATAAAGATAAATCCAGAACTCGATTCAATCAAAAAACACATTTTAATGCCAGGTGTAAATGTAATCAGGACAAAGTGTAAATGTAATCAGGACAAAAAGAGATCAAGAAACAATCCAAAACACATTTTAAGGCCAGGGATAAATGTAATCAGTACAAAAAAATAAATCCACATACAATCCAAAACACATGGTAATGCCAGGTGTAAATGTAGTCAGGACAACACCAGATCCACATACAATCCAAAACACATTTTAATGCAAGGTGTAAATGTAATCAGGATAAAAAAGACCTAGATTCAATCCAAAAAACCTTTTAATGCCAGGTGTAAATGTAATCAGGATAAAAAAGACCTAGATTCAATCCAAAACACCTTTTAATGCCAGGTGTAAATGTAATCAGGACAAAGTGTAAATGTAATCAGGACAAAACAAGAACCAGAAACAATCCAAAACATATGTTAATACCAGGTGTAAATGTAATCAGGATAAAACCAGATCCACATATAATCTAAAACACATTTTAATGCCAGCTGTAAATGGAATCAGGATAAATCTAGACCTAGATTTAATCCAAAACACCTTTTAATGCCAGGTGTAAATGTAATCAGGACAAAACAAGAACCAGAAACAAACCAAACATGTTTTAATGCCAGGTGTAATTTTAATGAAGACAAAACCAGATCCAGATTAAATCCAAAACACATTTTAATGCCAGGGGTAAATGTAATCAGGACAAAACAAAATCCACATACAATCAAAAACACATGTTAATGCCAGGTGTAAATGTAATCAGGATAAAACTGTTGAGGAGGTACTGCTGGCCCACCACCGCCAGATGGCGCCCTGCTTGAAGTGCGGGCTTCAAGCATGAGAGGGCGTCATAGCAACCGGGAGTGACAGCTGTCACTCGTCATCAGCACCAGCTGTCACTCATCCACATCACCATCACCATAAAGGCCGGACTGCAACTCCACCTCCCCGCCGAGAAATCAGCTACCTTGGAGGTAATTTCTCTGCTGACTTAAAACTGAATAATAGTCTGAACTCTTTTGCAGCCGTTTTCCTGTGGTGTTTCCTTATCTGCTGGATTGGCGTTTGCTGTGATTAGCAACTGCTTCGCCTCACACCCCAACCAGATAAGTGGATAAACAGGAGCTGCACGAGTGTGTGATTGGAGGTGGAGGTGCTCCCTCCCAAAAGAACACAGACTGTGGGATTACTGAGTGTGCGTACTCACACTCACCTGTGCTGTTTTTGTTCTCTGCCAGCAGTGCCAGGTCTGACAGCTGGAGACGGTGGCCACCTGGGGACTCAGGACTTGGCGGCTCCGGTGTTCTTCAGATCCGTTGGCAGTGAGGACCGTGTTGGATCCGGTTCGGTTCTGGACGGGCGTCTCCTATCCTCAAGCCTGCCCACACGTCACTCAACATGTAACTGACTGTAGTTCCAAACTTGTTTTTGTCTGTATTCCGTTGTGCACAATTTCCAACATTAAATTGTTACTGTTTTGGCTTATCCATTGCCCGTTCATTTACGCCCCCTGTTGTGGGTCCGTGTTCCTACACTTTCACAACAGGATTTCTCGGCCAGCGTCATGGATCCCGAGGGGCGTCAACCATCGCTTGAACAGCCAATGGAAGAGCGAGGTGCACAGGCACCAGCAGGAGGCGTGTTAGGTGAGCTGCAGCACATCTTAACCACTTTTACTGCTCGGTTGGACTTAGTTACCGAGCAGAGCATTGTTCTCAATCGAAGGATGGAGGCTCTCTGCAGCACCTCCTCCTGCTGACTGAATGCCAGAAACAGACATTCCACTGGTCATTCAATGAAACCCCCACCTTCCCCTGAAGCATACATAAGCCCTCCGGAGCCATACGGAGGTTGTGTGGAGACGTGCGCGGACTTCTTGATGCAGTGCTCGCTCGTCTTTTCACAGCGTCCCGTCATGTACGCGTCAGACGCTAGCCGGGTGGCTTGCGTTATAAATTTGCTTCGAGGAGAGGCACGCACCTGGGCTACGGCGCTCTGGGAGCAGAATTCACAGCTCCTAACGACATACGCTGGGTTTGTGAGGGAGTTCCGACAGGTGTTCGACCACCCTCATAGAGGCGAGACCACTTCAAGCGTGCTGCTGTCGATAAGACAGGGGTGTCAGAGCGCAGTCGACTTCCGCATCGCGGCAGCGCGAGCCGGCTGGAATGCTGTTGCGCTCCGCACCGCCTTTGTAAACGGACTGTCTCTGGTCCTTAAGGAGCACCTGGTGGCAAAGGACGAGCCGTGGGATTTAGATGGGCTTATCGACCTGGTTATACGGTTAGACAACCGATTAACAGAACACCAACGGGAGCGAGACGAAGGGCGTGGTCAGGCACAAGCCGTTCCTCTCCCTCCCGGGTCCGAAAGGGAGCCGACTTCCCCACGCTCCACAGCCAGGGCACTCCACGTGATGACAGCTCCCCCTGCTGACGTTGCTATGGAAACGAGCAGGGCCAAAAGGCGATCAGATCAGAGACAAAGGAGGCTGATCCGTGGGGAGTGTTTTCTCTGCAGCTCAACCGAGCACACACAGAAAAAATGCCCCAAACGGTCAATACAACAGCACTCGTCCTTAGAGACTGGGCTAAGGGTGGGTCACAATACCCACTCGGGGAGACCGCGAAAATCTGCACGCATCCCAGTCACGATCCTGAGTGGGGATCTAACCCTTCACGCCCCAGCACTGGTGGACACGGGGTCGGAGAGGAATCTGCTGGATAGCAGATGGGCAAAGGAGGTTGGGCTCCCTCTAGTGGCCTTACCGTCACCATTGTCGGTGCGGGCACTAGATGGCACCCTTCTTCCACTAATCACACACCAGACACAGCCAGTAACATTGGTGGTGTCTGGAAATCACAGGGAGGAGATTGTGTTTTATGTAACACCTTCTACCTCCCGAGTGATTTTGGGTTTTCCACGGGTGTTAAAACACAATCCCCGGATTGATTGGCCGTCTGGGGTTGTGGTTCAGTGGAGCGAAACCTGCCATCGAGAGTGTTTAGGATCCTCGGTTCCACCCGGTTTGACAGCTAAGGAGGAGGTTTTAGTCCCCCCCAATCTGGTGGCGGTGCCAGCCGAGTGCCATGACCTTGCTGACGTCTTCAGCAAGGATCTGGCACTCACACTGCCCCCGCACCGTCCGTATGATTGTGCCATTGATTTGATACCGGGCGCTGAGTACCCGTCCAGCAGGCTGTACAACCTCTCACGTCCGGAATGCAAATCAATGGAGACCTACATCCGGGACTCGTTAGATGCCGGGTTGATTGGAACTCCACCTCCCCGATGGGTGCTGGTTTCTTTTTTGTGGGCAAGAAGGACGGCGGACTCCGTCCATGCATTGATTACAGAGGGCTGAACGAGATCACGGTTCGCAACCGATACCCGTTACCTCTGTTGGAGTCAGTGTTCACGCCCTTGCATGGAGCCCAAATTTTCACAAAATTGGATCTTAGGAATGCTTATCACCTGGTTCGGATCCGGGAGGGAGACGAGTGGAAGACGGCATTTAATGACATTGGTTAATGACGTCTTGCGGGACTTCCTGCATCGGTTTGTCTTCGTATATCTAGACGATATACTCATCTTTTCTCCGGATCCTGAGACCCATGTCAAGCATGTACGTCAGGTCCTGCAGCGGTTGTTGGAGAACCAGTTGTTTGTGAAGGGCGAGAAGTGCGAGTTCCACCGCACTTCTGTGTCCTTCCTGGGGTTCATAATCTCCTCCAACTCCGTCGCCCCTGATCCGGCCAAGGTTGTGGCAGTGAGAGATTGGCCCCAACCAACAAACCGTAGGAAACTACAACAGTTCCTCGGTTTTGCAAATTTCAGCAGAGGTTCATCAAGGGCTACAGTCAGGTAGTTAGCCCCCTGACAGCCCTGACCACCACAAAAGTCCCCTTCACCTGGTCGGATCGGTGCGAAGCCGCGTTTAGGGAGTTGAAACGCCGGCTCGACTGCACCAGTTCTGGTGCAGCCCGATCCCAATCGCCAGTTTATAGTTGAAGTGGACGCCTCTGACTCAGGGATAGGAGCCGTGCTATCCCAGAGCGGGGAGTCCGACAAGGTTCTCCATCCTTGTGCCTACTTTTCCCGCAGGTTGACCCCGGCTGAAAGGAACTATGACATCGGCAATCGGGAACTTCTTGCGGTGAAGGAGGCTCTTGAGGAGTGGAGACACCTGTTGGAGGGAGCATCGGTACCATTTACGGTTTTCACGGACCATCGGAACCTGGAGTACATTCGGACCGCCAGGTGTCTGAACCCCAGGCAAGCCCGCTGGTCACTGTTCTTCGGGCATTTTGACTTTCGGATCACCTACCGCCCCGGGACGAAGAACCAACGATCTGACGCCCTGTCCCGGGTGCACGAAGAGGAGGTCAAGACCAAGCTGTCAGACCCGACGGATACCATCATCCCCGAGTCCACTGTCATGGCCACCCTCACCTGGGACGTGGAGAAGACCGTCCGGGAGGCCCTGACACGGAGCCCGGACCTGGGGACAGGTCCGAAGGACAAATTGTACGTCCCACCAGAGGCCCGGGCTGCGGTCCTAGACTTCTGTCACGGTTCCAAGCTCTCCTGTCATCCAGGGATGCAAAGGACCATGGCAGTGGTCCGGCAGCGCTTCTGGTGGGCGTCTATGGAAGCCGACGTCTGGGAGTATGTCCAGGCCTGCACCACCTGTGCCAGGGGCAAAGCCGACCACCACAAGGCCCAAGGCCTCCTCCAGCCTCTGCCCGTGCCTCATCGCCCCTGGTCACACATCGGCCTGGACTTTGTCACGGGCCTCCCGCTGTCCCAGGGCATGACTATCATCCTCACGATAGTGGACCAGTTCTCCAAGGCGGCCCACTTTGTGGCCCTCCCGAAGCTCCCGACGGCCCAGGAGACTGCAGACCTCCTGGTCCACCACGTCATGCGTCTGCATGGGATTCCATCGGATATTGTCTCAGACCGTGGTCCTCAGTTCTCCTCTCAGGTCTGGAGGAGTTTCTGCAGGGAACTGGGGGCCACCGTGAGTCTCTCGTCCGGGTACCATCCTCAGACGAACGGACAGGCAGAGCGGGCGAACCAGGAATTGGAGCAGGCCCTCTGCTGCGTGACCTCTGACGGCCTGGAGTAACCATCTGGCCTGGATCGAGTACGCTCATAATAGCCAAGTATCGTCTGCTACCGGCCTCTCCCCGTTTGAGGTGTGTTTGGGGTACCAGCCCCCGTTGTTCCCGCTAGTGGAGGGAGAGGTCGGGGCGCCCTCGGTCCATCTGAGAAGGTGCTGTCGGGTGTGGGGTACCGCCCGCTCTGCCCTGCTCAAAGCCTGGACGAGGGCCAAGAACCATGCAGACCGCCAGCATGCCCCAGCCCCTACGTATCAGCCTGGACAGGAGGTTTGGCTTTCAACAAAAGACATTCCCCTGCAAGTGGAATCCCAGAAGTTAAAGGACAGATACATTGGACCTTTCACCATACTCAAAATCCTCAGTCCAGCCACAGTGAAGCTGAAGCTGCCAGCTTCGCTGCGGATCCACCCGGTTTTCCATGTGTCACGCATCAAACCTCACCACGTTTCACCCCTCTGTACCCCCGGACCGGCGCCGCCTCCTGCCCGGATCATCGACGGGGAGCCGGCTCCTGGACGTCCGTCAGAAGGGCCGAGGGTTCCAGTATTTGGTGGACTGGGAGGGGTATGGACCCGAAGAATGCTCCTGGGTGATGAGGAGCTTCATCCTGGACCCGGCCCTCCTGGCCGACTTCTACTGGCGGCACCCGGACAAGCCTGGTCGGGTGCCTCCTGGCGCCCGTTGAGGGGGGGGTCCTGTTGTGTGGGCCGCTGAAGAGGAGGTACTGCTGGCCCACCATCACCAGATGGCGCCCTGCTTGAAGTGCAGGCTTCAAGCATGAGAGGGCGTCATAGCAACCCGGGAGTGACAGCTGTCACTCGTCATCAGCACCAGCTGTCACTCATCCACATCACCATCACCATAAAGGCCGGACTGCAACTCCACCTCCCCGCTGAGAAATCAGCTACCTTGGAGGTAATTTCTCTGCTGACTTAAAACTGAATAATAGTCTGAACTCTTTTGCAGCCGTTTTCCTGTGGTGTTTCCTTATCTGCTGGATTGGCATTTGCTGTGATTAGCGACTGCTTCGCCTCACACCCCAACCAGATAAGTGGTTAAACAGGAGCTGCACGAGTGTGTGATTGGAAGTGGAGGTGCTCCCTCCCAAAAGAACACAGACTGTGGGATTACTGAGTGTGCGTACTCACACTCACCTGTGCTGTTTTTGTTCTCTGCCAGCAGTGCCAGGTCTGACAGCTGGAGACGGTGGCCACCTGGGGACTCAGGACTTGGCGGCTCCGGTGTTCTTCAGATCCGTTGGCGGTGCGGGCCGTGTGGGATCCGGCTCGGTTCTGGACGGGCGTCTCCTATCCTCAAGCCTGCCCACACGTCACCCAACGTGTAATTGACTGTAGTTCCAAACTTGTTGTTGTCTGTATTCCGCACAATTTACAACATTAAATTGTTACTGTTTTGGCTTATCCATTGCCTGTTCATTTACACACCCTGTTGTGGGTCCATGTTCCTACACTTTCACAACAAAAACCAGATCCACATACAATCCAAAACACATTTTAAAGCCAAGTGTAAATGTAATCAGGATAAAACCAGATCCACATATAATCCAAAACACATTTTATTGCCAGCTGTAAATGGAATCAGGATAAATCTCGACCTGGATTTAATCCAAAACACCTTTTAATGCCAGATGTAAATGTAATCAGGACAAAGTGTAAATGTAATCAGGACAAAACGAGATCCAGAAACAATCCAAAACAAATTTTAAGGCCAGGGGTAAACGTAATCAGTACAAAAAATAAATCCACATACAATCCAAAATACGTTAATGCCAGGTGTAAATGTAATCAGGATAAAACCAGATCCACATATAATCCAAAACACCTTTTAATGCCAGGTGTAAATGTAATCAGGATAAAACCAGATCCACATATAATCCAAAACACATTTTAATGCCAGCTGTAAATGGAATCAGGATAAATCTCGACCTAGATTTAATCCAAAACACCTTTTAATGCCAGGTGTAAATGTAATCAGGACATAGTGTAAATGTAATCAGGACAAAACAAGAACCAGAAACAATCCAAAACACATGTTAATACCAGGTGTAAATGTAATCAGGATAAAACCAGATCCACATATAATCCAAAACACATTTTAATGCCAGCTGTAAATGGAATCAGGATAAATCCAGACCTAGATTTAATCCAAAACAGCTTTTAATGCCAGGTGTAAATGTAATCAGGACAAAACAAGAACCAGAAACAATCCAAAAAACATGTTAATGCCAAGTGTAAATGTAGTCAGGACAACACCAGATCCACAGACAATCCAAAACACATTTTAAAGCAAGGTGTAAATGTAATAAAGATAAATCAAGAACTAGAATCAATCAAAAAACACATTTTAATGCCAGATGTAAATGTAATCTTAAAGTGTAAATGTAATCAGGACAAAACAAGATCCAGAAACAATCCAAAACACATTTTAAAGCCAGGGGTAAACGTAATCAGTACAAAAAAAAAATCCACATACAATCCAAAACACGTTAATGCCAGGTGTAAATGTAATCAGGACAACACCAGATCCACATAC
This sequence comes from Thalassophryne amazonica, assembly GCF_902500255.1. Classification (NCBI taxonomy): domain Eukaryota; kingdom Metazoa; phylum Chordata; class Actinopteri; order Batrachoidiformes; family Batrachoididae; genus Thalassophryne; species Thalassophryne amazonica. The sequence goes on from NC_047106.1 coordinate 139,224,688, forward strand.
AATCCAAAACACATGTTAATGCCACGTGTAAATGTAATAAGGATAAAACCAGATCCAGATACAATCCAAAACACATTTTAAAGCAAGGTGTAAATGTAATAAAGATAAATCAAGAACTAGAATCAATCAAAAAACACATTTTAATGCCAGATGTAAATGTAATCTTAACAAAGTGTAAATGTAATCAGGACAAAACAAGATCCAGAAACAATCCAAAACACATTTTAAAGCCAGGGGTAAACGTAATCAGTACAAAAAAAAAATCCACATACAATCCAAAACACGTTAATGCCAGGTGTAAATGTAATCAGGACAACACCAGATCCACATACAATCCAAAACACATGTTAATGCCACGTGTAAATGTAATCAGGATAAAACCAGATCCAGATACAATCCAAAACACATTTTAAAGCAAGGTGTAAATGTAATAAAGATAAATCAAGAACTAGAATCAATCAAAAAACACATTTTAATGCCAGATGTAAATGTAATCTTAACAAAGTGTAAATGTAATCAGGACAAAGCAAGATCCAGAAACAATCCAAAACACATTTTAAAGCCAGGGGTAAACGTAATCAGTACAAAAAAAAAATCCACATACAATCCAAAACACGTTAATGCCAGGTGTAAATGTAATCAGGACAACACCAGATCCACATACAATCCAAAACACATGTTAATGCCACGTGTAAATGTAATCAGGATAAAACCAGATCCAGATACAATCCAAAACCCCTTTTAATGCCAGCTGTAAATGCAATCAGGATAAATCTAGACCTAGATTTAATCCAAAACACCTTTTAATGCCAGGTGTAAATGTAATCAGGACAAAGTGTAAATGTATTCAGTACAAAAAAATAAATCCACATACAATCCAAAACACACGTTAATGCCAGGTGTAAATGTAATCAGGATATAACCAGATCCACATATAATCCAAAACACATTTTAGTGCCAGCTGTAAATGGAATCAGGATAAATCGAGACCTAGATTTAATCCAAAACACCTTTTAATGCCAGGTGTAAATGTAATCAAGACAACACCTGATCCACATACAATACAAAACACGTTAATGTGTTTTTTTTTCTTTGCCAGCTTGCAATCGGCCGAGACGGACGCATTTTTCTTTTCTCCCTCCTTCCTTATCTTTCCTGCTTCTGTGGTGTGTTGTCTGTGAGGCTGCAACTTTGCTCTTCTGGAAAACGACAAAAATGGATCTGTTAAAGTGGTCTCTGAACGCAATTGACACTATTTTTTCCACAAGACATTCGGGGGTGGAGGACCCGACCTGTCCTGCCGGGACGCATGTGATGGGTTACGTGATGGACTCGTGGAGGAGATGGCAGGTCATGTGCCTTTACACGCTTTCTGTGGAGGACGTCAAAGATGTGTATATATTTGGCTTGGTGGTGACCTGCTTTCTGCTGTGTGGAGCGGGCATGGCGCTGGTTTACCGGAAAATTAAGAAGGTGGAAGCAGCAATAATTGGGCCGTCCAGGCTGCCCCACATGATTGATTCGATTGGGAAGGCAGTGGCTGCGCAGTTGGCGGGTGTTAACCGCACGCTGGAAAACATCTTGGGCAGGACTGCAGCTCTGGAAATCCGCTTTGACCGTCAGTAAAGACCACATCCTACATTCAGATGTATTGAGAGCCACTCTGTTCTCAGAACGGTGGAATCTTTCAGGCGTCTGCTAATCTGGATATTCATTTGGCTACCCCAAACACAGCTGCACTTCAAGGCCGCTGCGATAAAAAACCTCCTCAAGAAGATCAACACTTAAGCCTCGCTCCCTTGTCATCCCCCTCCCCTCAGCTTCTCCAGCTCTGACGTTGACTGTGGACAGTGGACTGCTCAGGGCTGAGCCCCTCCCCCTTCCAGGATTGTCGGACAAGGCCGTTGATGGCGCCTAATAGGCTGCCTCCAGAGTGTTCTGATAAATTAGACTTTCAAATCTCAGTCGTCATCCTGCGTCTTTGTTTGTCTGTGTGATTATTGTTTTTTTGTGCTGATGGGGGTTTTTTTCCTCATTGCTGCTGTGTAACGCAGCGGCTATGAGGGTTTTTTCTCTTCCTTACCTCGTGTGTGCTTTTTATATGTGTTTATGTACCGGGCCGGCTTATGTTGTGTGTTATGTGTGTGTCGTTTGTTATGGGTCGGTCTTGGTTTGCTCAGCCCTGCTGTTAACCAAGGCAGGGATGTACATCTGGAGCTGGTCCCCGGGCGCCTAATGGCGACTTCTGCTCCTAACTGGCAATTAGGATGGGTTAAATGCAGTAGACACATTTCATTGTGCAGGGAACATGTTCCTTTGTCCATATGACAATAAAATTCTTTTGAATCCTTGAATCCTAATGCGAGTTGTAAATGTAATCAGGATAAAACCAGATCCACATACAATCCAAAACATCTTTTAATGCCAGGTGTTGAGTCATTTCACGGGGGAAGCAGCTCAAGCTCCTCCCGAGTGACCGAGCTCCTCACCCTATCTCTAAGGGAGCACCCAGCCACCCTGCAGAGGAAACTCATCTCAGCCGCTTGTACCCACGATCTCGTTCTTTCGTTTGGTCATGAGCCAAATCTCATGACCATAGGTGAGGATCAGAACGTAGATCGATCGGTAAATGGAGAGCTTTGCCCCCCTACTCAGCTCTCTCTTCACCACGACGGTCCGATACAGCGACCGCATCACTGCAGATGCTGCACCAACGTCAGATATAATCCAAAACACATTTTAATGCCAGCTGTAAATGGAATCGGGATACAACCAGATCCAGATACAATGCAAAACACCTTTTAATGTCAGGTGTAAATGTAATCAGGACAAAGTGTAAATGTAATCAGGACAAAACAAGAACCAGAAACAATACAAAACACGTTAATGCCAGGTGTAAATGTAATCAGGATAAAACCAGATCCACATATAATCCAAAACACATTTTAATGCCAGCTGTAAATGAAATCAGGGTAAAACCAGATCCACATATAATCCAAGACACATTTTAATGCCAGACGTAAATGTAATCAGGATAAATCCAGACCTAGATTCAAACCAAAACACCTTTTAATGCCAGGTGTAAAAGTAATCAGGACAAAGTGTAAATGTAATCAGGAGAAACCTAGATCCAGAAACAATCCAAAACACATTTTAATGCCAGGTGTGATTTTAAATCAGGGCAAAACCAGATCCAGATTAAATCCAAAACGCATTTTAATGCCAGGGTTAAAAGCAATCAGGATAAAACAAAATCCACATACTATCAAAAACACATTTTAATGCCAGGTGTAATTTTAATCAGGACAAAACCAGATCCAGATACAATCCACAACACATTTTAATGCCAGGTGTAAATGTAATCAGGGAAAAAACAGATCCACATATAATCCAAAACACATTTTAATGCCAGGCGTAAATGTAATAAGGATAAATCCAGACCTAGATTCAATCCAAAACACCTTTTAATGCCAGGTGTAAATGTAATCAAGATAAAACCAGATACAGATACAATCCAAAACAAACTGTAATGCCAGGTGTCAGTGTTATCAGGATAAAACAAGATCCAGATAAAATCAAAAACACATTTAAATGCCAGGTGTCAGTGTAATCAGGACAGAGTGTGAATTTAATCAGGACAACACCAGATCCACATACTAACCAAAACACATTTTAATGCCAGGTGTAAATGTAATCAGGATAAAACCAGATCCACATACAATACAAAAAACATTTTAATGGCAGGGATAAATGTAATCTGGATAAAACCAGACCTACATTCATTCCAAAACAACTTTTAATACCACGTGTAAATGTAGTCAGGACAAAGTCTAAATGTAATCAGGACAAAACCAGATCCAGATTAAATCCAAAACACATTTTAATGCCAGAGGTTAATGTAATCAGGACAAAACAAAATCCACATAAATCAAAAACACATGTTAATGCCAGGTGTAAATGTTATCAGGATAAAACCAGATCCACATACAAGTGTAAATGTAATAATAGGGGAGGTGATGGTCTAGTGGAGGGGAGGTGACGGTCTATTGGTTAAGGTGTTGGGCTTGAGTCCAGAAGATCATGGGTTCAAATCCCCGCCTGACTGGAAAATCACTTAGGGCCCTTGGGCAAGGCCTTTAATCCCCTATTGCTCCTGGTGTGTAGTGAGCACCTTGTATGGCAGCACCCTGACATCAGGGTGAATGTGAGGCATAATTGTAAAGCGCTTTGAGCGTCTGATGCAGATGGAAAAGCGCTATATAAATGCAGTCCATTTACCATTTAATAAAGATAAATCCAGAACTCGATTGAATCAAAAAACACATTTTAATTCCAGGTGTAAATGTAATCAGGACAAAGTGCAAATGTAATCAGGACAAAAAGAGATCAAGAAACAATCCAAAACACATTTTAAGGCCAGGGGTAATGTAATCAGTACAAAAAAATAAATCCACATACAATCCAAAACACGTTAATGCCAGGTGTAAATCAATCAATCAATCATTTTTTTTTATATAGCGCCAAATCACAACAAACAGTTGCCCCAAGGCGCTTTATATTGTAAGGCAAGGCCATACAATAATTATGTAAAACCCCAACGGTCAAAACGACCCCCCTGTGAGCAAGCACTTGGCTACAGTGGGAAGGAAAAACTCCCATTCTACTCTTACAAACCCTAGGAACTACAAGTAAGCCTGCAGTCTGAGAGCGAAGCGCTCTATTGGGATGATATGGTACTACGAGGTCCCTAAGATAAGATGGGACCTGATTATTCAAAACCTTATAAGTAAGAAGAAGAATTTTAAATTCTATTCTAGAATTAACAGGAAGCCAATGAAGAGAGGCCAATATGGGTGAGATATGCTCTCTCCTTCTAGTCCCCGTCAGTACTCTAGCTGCAGCATTTTGAATTAACTGAAGGCTTTTTAGGGAACTTTTAGGACAACCTGATAATAATGGAATTACAATAGTCCAGCCTAGAGGAAAGAAATGCATGAATTAGTTTTCAGCATCACTCTGAGACAAGACCTTTCTGATTTTAAAGATATGCGTAAATGCAAAAAAGCAGTCCTACATATTGGTTAATATGCGCTTTGAATGACATATCCTGATCAAAAATGACTCCAAGATTTCTCACAGTATTACTAGAGGTCAGGGTAATGGCCATCCAGAGTAAGGATCTGGTTAGACACCGTGTTTCTAAGATTTGTGGGGCCAAGTACAATAACTTCAGTTTTATCTGAGTTTAAAAGCAGGAAATTAGAGGTCATCCATGTCTTTATGTCTGTAAGACAATCCTGCAGTTTAGCTAATTGGTGTGTGTCCTCTGGCTTCATGGATAGATAAAGCTGGGTATCATCTGCATAACAATGAAAATTTAAGCAATACCATCTAATAATACTGCCTAAGGGAAGCATGTATAAAGTGAATAAAATTGTCCTAGCACAGAACCTTGTGGAACTCCATAATTAACTTAGTCTGTGAAGAAGATTCCCCATTTACATGAACAAATTGTAATCTATTAGACAAATATGATTCAAACCACCGCAGCGCAGTGCCTTTAATACCTATGGCATGCTCTAATCTCTGTAATAAAATTTTATGGTCAACAGTATCAAAAGCAGCACTGAGGTCTAACAGAACAAGCACAGAGACGAGTCCACTGTCCGAGGCCATAAGAAGATCATTTGTAACCTCACTAATGCTGTTTCTGTACTATGATGAATTCTAAAACCTGACGGAAACTCTTCAAATAGACCATTCCTCTGCAGATGATCAGTTAGCTGTTTTACAACTACCCTTTCAAGAATTTTGAGAGAAAAGGAAGGTTGGAGATTGGCCTATAATTAGCTAAGATAGCTGGGTCAAGTGATGGCTTTTTAAGTAATGGTTTAATTACTGCCACCTTAAAGCCTGTGGTACATAGCCAACTAACAAAGATAGATTTGATCATATTTAAGATCGAAGCATTAAATAATGGTAGGGCTTCCTTGAGCAGCCTGGTAGGAATGGGGTCTAATAAACATGTTGATGGTTTGGATGAAGTAACTAATGAAAATAACTCATTTTGTTGTCCTGACTCATAAATGTAGTCAGGACAACATCAGATCCACATACAATCCAAAACACACCAACCAACCAAACCAAAAACGTTTTTAATGCCAGGTGTAATTTTAATGAAGACAAAACCAGATCCAGATTAAATCCAAAACACATTTTAATACCAGGGGTAAATGTAATCAGGACAAAACAAAATCCACATACAATCAAAACACATGTTAATGCCAGGTGTAAATGTAATCAGGATAAAACCAGATCCACATATATTCCAAAACATATTTTAATGCCAGCTGTAAATGGAATCAGGATAAATCTCGACCTAGATTTAATCAAACACACCTTTTAATGTCAGGTGTAAATGTTAATCAGGACAAAGTGTAAATGTAATCAGGACAAAACGAGATCCAGAAAACAATCCAAAACACATTTTAAGGCCAGGGGTAAACGTAATCAGTACAAAAAATAATCCACATACAATCCAAACACATTAATGTCAGCTGTAAATGTAATCAGGATAAAACCAGATCCACATATAATCCAAAACACCTTTTAATGCAGGTGTAAACTGTCATCAGGATAAAACCAGATCCACATATAATCCAAAACACATTTAATGCCAGCTGTAAATGGAATCAGGATAAACCAGATCCACATATAATCCAAAACACATTTTAATGCCAGGCGTAAATGTATCGGGACAACACCAGATCCACATAAAATCCAAAACATGTTAATGCCAGGTGTAAATAGAATCAGGACAAACCAGATCCACATATAATACCAAACACATTTTAATGCCAAAATGTAATAAGGACAAAGTGTAATGTAATCAGGAAAAACCGAGATCCAGAAACAATCCAAAACACATTTTAATGCCAGGTGTAATTTTAATCAGGACAAAACCAGATCCAGATTCAATCCAAAACACCTTTTAATGCCAGTTTGTAAATGTAATCAGGACAAAACTAGATCCAGAAAAAATCCAAAACACATTTTATGCCAGGTGTAATTGTAATCAGGACAAAATCAGATCCAGATTAAACGCAAAACACATTTTTAATGCCAGGAGTAAAATGTAATCAGGACAAAATAAAATCCACATACAATTCAAAACATGTTATGCCATGTGTAAATGTAATCAGGAAAACACCAGATCCACATCAAATCCAAAATACATTTAAAATTGCAAGGTATAAATGTAATTGGGATAAAACCAGATCGAGATACAATTCAAAACACATTTTAATGCCAGGTGTGAATGTAATCAGGATAAAACCAGATCAGGATACAATGCAAAACACATTTTAATGCCAGGTGTAAAAGTAATCAGGGTAAAGACAGATCTACATATAATCCAAACACATTTTTAATGACAGGTGTAAATGAATCAGGATAAATCCAGACCGAGATTTAATCCAAAGACACCTTTTAAGGCCAGGTTTAAATTGCAATCAGGACAAAGTAAATGTAATCAGGACAAAACTAGATCCAGAAACAATCCAAAAACAAATTTAATGCCAGGTGTAATTTAATCAGGACACAACCAGATCCAGATTAAATCCAAAAATGCATTTTAATGCCAGGGTTAACAGCAATCAGGATAAAACAAATCCACATACTATCAAAAACACTTTATATGCCAGGTGTAATTTTAATCAGGACAAAACCAGATCCAGACACAATCCACACACACATTTTAATGCCATGTGTAAATGTTATCCGGACAAAGTGTAATGTAAGTAGGACAAACAAAATCCACATACAATCCAAAACACATGTTAATGCCAGGTGTAATGTAAACAGGATAGCTGGATCCACATACATTCAAAACAATTTAATGCCACGTGTGAAGGTAATCACTAATAAAACTGGATCCACATACAACACAAAAAACATTTTATGTCAGGTGTAAATGTAATCAGGATAAACCAGATCCAGAACAATCGAAAACACATTTGAATGCCAGGTGTAAAATGTAAACATGGTACAAAACCAGATCGACATATAATCAAACACACTTTAAGGCCATATGTAAAAGTAATCATGGACAAAGTGTAAATGTAATCAGGACAAACCAGATCCAGAAACAATCCAAAACACATTTTAATGCTAGGTGTAATTGTAATCAGAAACAAACCAGATTACAGATACAATTCAAAGCACATTTTAATGTCAGGTGTCAATGTAATCAGAATAAAACCAGATCCAGATACAATCCAAAACACATTTTAATGCCAGGTGTAAAAGTAATCAGGATAAAACTAGATCCAGATACAATCTAAACCACATTTTAATGCCAGGTATGAATGTAATCAGGATAAAACCAGATCCAGATACAATCTAAACACATGGTAATTCCAGGTTTAAATGTAATTAGGATAAAAACCAGATTCCAGAGACAATCCAAAACACATTTTAATGCCAAGTGTAAATGTAATCAGGATAAAACCAGACCAGATACCATCCAAAACACAATTAATGCTCGCTGTAAAAGTAATGAGGATAAAACCAGATCCATATACAACCCAAACACAATTTAATGCCAGGTGTTAATGTAATCTGGATAAACCCAGACCTAGATACAATCCAAAACACATCTTAATGCCAGGGGTAAAGGTAATCAGGATAAAACCAGATCCAGATACAATCCAAAAAACATTTTAATTCCAGGTGTAAATGTAATCCGAATAAAACCAGACCTAGATACAATCCAAGATATGTTAATGCCAGGTGTAAATGTAATCAGAATAAACCAGATCCACCTAAAGCAAAAGCACATTTTAATGCCAGGTGTCAATGTATCAGAATAAAACCAGATCCAGATACAATCTAAAACAGATTTTAATGCCAGGTTTCAATGTAATTAGGATAAAACCACATCCAGATACACTCCAAAACAAATTGTAATGCCGGGTGTCAATGTCATCAGGATAAAACAGATCCAGATACAACCTAAAAAATACATTAATGCCTGAGCAAAATGTAATCGGGGATAAAACCAGAACTCGATTCATTCCAAAACACCGTTTAATGCCAGGTGTAAATGTAATCAGGACAATGTGTAAATGTAATCAGGACAAAACCAGATCCAGATACAATCCAAAACACATTTAAACTGTCAGGTGTCAAAGTAATCAGGATAAAACCAGATTAAGATACAATCTAAAACACATTTTAATGTGAGGTGTAACTGAATCCGGCGACAACCAGATACAGATCAATCCAAAACACATTTTAATCCAGGTGTAAATGTAATAAGGATAAAACCAGATCCAGATATACTCCAAAACAAATTGTAATGCCGGGTGTCAATGTCATCAGGGGTAAAACCAGATCCAGATACAATCCAAAGCACATTTTAACGCCAGTGTAAATGTAATCAGGATAAAACCATATCCAGATATAATCCAAAACAAATTGTAATGCCGGGTGTCAATGTCATCAGGGTAAAACCAGATCCAGATACAATCTAAAATATACATTAATGCCAGAACAAAATGTAATCGGATAAAACCAGACCTAGATCAATCTAAAACCATTTTAATGTGAGGTGTAACTGTAATCTGGCAAAAACCAGATCCAGATACAATCCAAACACCTTTAATGCCAGGTGTAAACGCAATAAGAGTAAAGCCAGATTCACATATAATTCAAAACACATTTAAATGCCAGGAGTAAATGTAGTCAGGACAAAGTAATAAATGTAATCAGGACAAACTAATCCAGAAACAATCCAAAATGCATTTTATTGCCAAGTGTCATTTTAATCAGGACAAAACCAGATCCAGATTAAATCCAAAATACATTTTAATTCCAGGGGTAAATGTAATCAGGACAAAATAAAATCCACATACAATCAAAAAACACGTTAATGCCAGGTGTAAATGTAATCAGGATAAACCAGATCCAGATTAAATCCAAAAGACATTTTAATTGCATGTGTAAATGTAATCAGGACAAAGTGTAAATCTAATCTGGACAAAAATAGATCCAAGAAACAATCCAAAATGACAGGAATCAATGTAATTAGAATAAACCAGATCCAGATATAATCCAAACAAATTTTACTGTTAGGTGGTAAACAGAATCAGGATAAAACCAGATCCAGATACAATACCAAAACACATTGTAATGCCAGGTGTCAATGTATTCAGGATAAAACCAGATCCAGATACAATCCAAAACGCATTTTAATGCCAGGTATCAATGTAATCAGGATAAAAACCAAATCCAGATACAATCCAAACCACATTTTAATGCCAGGTGTAAATATAATCAGGACAAAACCAGATCCAGAAGCAATCCAAAACACATTTTAATGTCAGGTGTGAATGTATCAGGATAAATCCAGGTCCACATACAATCCACAACACATTTTAATTCCAGGTGTAAATGTAATCAGGATAAAACCAGATATAGATACAATCCAAAACACATGTTAATGCCAGGGTTAAATGTAATATGGATAAAATCAGATCCAGATACAATCCAAAACACATTTTAATGTCAGGTGTAAATGTAATCAGGGTAAAACCAGATCCAGATACAATCTAAAACACATTTTAATGTCAGGTGTAAATGTAATCAGACTAAAACCAGATCCAGATTCAATCCCAAACACATTTTAATGCCAGGTTTAATTGTAATCAGTATAAAACCAGATCCAGATTCAATCCCAAACGCATTTTAATGCCAGGTTTAAATGTAATCAGGATAAAACCAGGTCCAGATACAATCCCAAACACATTTTATTGTGAGGTGTAAATGTTGTCAGGATAAAACCAGATCCACATACAATTAAAACATATTTTAATGCCAGGTGTCAATGTAATCAGGATAAAACCAGATCCAGATTCAATCCCAAACACATTTTAATGCCAGGTGTCAATGTAATCAGGATAAAACCAGATCCAGATACAATCCCAAACATTTTAATGCCAGGTGTAAATGTAATCAGGATAAAACCAGATCTAGATACAATCCAAAACACATTTTAATGGCAGGTGTGAATGTAATCAGGACAAACCAGATCTGGACATTCAAGCTAATCAAAACTTGTGGAAGTTATTTACACTCAATGAAATCCAAAATGAGCATGAGCACTGTCACTGTTTTAACAATAGCTCATTATGTGTTACATGTGCGTGGTGTGTCAGTGGACTCTCGTTATGGTCTATCACCATTTTAATGTGACTGATGTTCCCAGTTAGCTACGTGTGACACTACGAATATGGTTTGAATTCAAGATAGTGAAAGAAGAAAGAAAAAGAAAGACTTGCAGGTCACCCTCAGAATGAAAAATGGTAAATCAAGAAACCTGAGGGAAACCAGGTGTCATCAGGTGTGATCTGTGACTGGACTTGGACGTGTGCTGATGCTGACCGGAAACACATGCAGAGTCACATCTGTGTGTGTGTGTGCACGCACGCACGCATGCACACACACACACATTTTAATGCCAGATGTAAATGTAATCTAACAAAGTGTAAATGTAATCAGGACAAAACAAGATCCAAGAAACAATCCAAAACACATTTTAAAGCCAGGGGTAAACGTAATCAGTACAAAAAAAAAATCCACATACAATCCAAAACACGTTAATGCCAGGTGTAAATGTAATCAGGACAACACCAGATCCACATACAATCCAAAACACATGTTAATGCCACGTGTAAATGTAATCAGGATAAAACCAGATCCAGATACAATCCAAAACACATTTTAAAGCAAGGTGTAAATGTAATAAAGATAAATCAAGAACTAGAATCAATCAAAAAAACACATTTTAATGCCAGATGTAATGTAATCTTAACAAAGTGTAAATGTAATCAGGACAAAGCAAGATCCAGAAACAATCCAAAACACATTTTAAAGCCAGGGGTAAACGTATATCAGTACAAAAAAAAATCCACATACAATCCAAAACACGTTAATGCCAGGTGTAAATGTAATCAGGACAACACCAGATCCACATACAATCCAAAACACATGTTAATGCCACGTGTAAATGTAATCAGGATAAACCAGATCCAGATACAATCCAAAACCCCTTTTAATGCCAGCTGTAAATGCAATCAGGATAAATCTAGACCTAGATTTAATCCAAAACACCTTTTAATGCCAGGTGTAAATGTAATCAGGACAAAGTGTAAATGTATTCAGTACAAAAAAATAAATCCACATACAATCCAAAACACATTAATGCCAGGTGTAAATGTAATCAGGATAACCAGATCCACATATAATCCAAAACACATTTTAGTGCCAGCTGTAAATGGATCAGGATAAATCGAGACCTAGATTTAATCCAAAACACCTTTAATGCCAGGTGTAAATGTAATCAAGACAACACCTGATCCACATACATACAAAACACGTTAATGTGTTTTTTTCTTTGCCAGCTTGCAATCGGCCGAGACGGACGCATTTTTCTTTTCTCCTCCTTATCTTTCCTGCTTCTGTGGTGTTGTCTGTGAGGCTGCAACTTTGCTCTTCTGCGAAACGACCAAAAAGGATCTGTTAAAGTGTTCCTCTGAACGCAATTGAACACTATTTTTTCCACAAGACATTCGGGGGTGGAGGACCCGACCTGTCCTGCCGGTACGCATGTGATGGGTTACGTGATGGACTCGGGAGGAGATGGCAGGTCATGTGCCTTTTACCGCTTTCGTGGAGGACGTCAAAGATGTGTATATTATTGGCTTGGTGGGACCTGCCTTTCTGCTTGTGTGGAGCGGGCATGGCGCTGGTTTACCGGAAAATTAAGAAGGTTGGAAGCAGCAATAATTGGGCGTCCAGGCTGCCCACATGATTGATTCGATTGGGAAGGCAGTGGCTGCGCAGTTGGCGGGTGTTAACCGCACGCTGGAAAACATCTTGGCAGGGACTGCAGCTCTGGAAATCCGCTTTGACCGTCAGTAAAGACCACATCCTACATTCAGATGTATTGAGAGCCACTCTGTTCTCAGAACGGTGGAATCTTTCAGGCGTCTGCTAATCTGGATATTCATTGGCTACCCCAAACACAGCTGCACTTCCAGGCCGCTGCCGATTAAAAAACTCACCTCAAGAAGATCAACACTTAAGCCTCGCTCCCTGTCATCCCCCTCCCCTCAGCTTCTCCAGCTCTGACGTTGACTGTGGACAGTGGATCTGCTCAGGGCTGAGCCCCTCCCCCCTTCCAGGACTTGTCGGACAAGGCCGTTGATGGCGCCTAATAGGCTGCCTCCAGAGTGTTCTGATAATTAGACTTTCAACATCTCAGTCGTCATCCTGGTCTTTGTTTGTCTGTGTGATTATTGTTTTTTTGTGCTGATGGGGGTTTTTTTCCTCATTGCTGCTGTGTAACGCAGCGGCTATGAGGGTTTTTTCTCTTCCTTACCTCGTGGTGCTCTTTTATATGTGTTTATGTACCGGGCCGGCTTATGTTGTGTGTTATGTGTGTGTCGTTTGTTATGGGTCGGTCTTGGTTTGCTCCAGCACCTGCTGTAACCAAGGCAGGGATGTACATCTGGAGCTGGTTCCCCGGGCGCTAATGGGACTTCTGCTCCCTAACTGGCCAATTAGATGGGTTAAATGCAGTAGACACATTTCATTGTGCAGGGAACATGTTCCTTTGTCATATGACAATAAAATTCTTTTTGATATCCTTGAATCCTAATGCGAGTTGTAATGTAATCAGGATAAAACCAGATCCACATACAATCCCAAAAACATCTTTTTTAATGCCAGGTGTTGAGTCATTCACGGGGGAAGCAGCTCAAGCTCCTCCGAGGTGACCGAGCTCCTCACCCTATCTCTAAGGGAGCACCAGCCACCCTGCAGAGGAAACTCATCTCAGCCGCTTGTACCCACGATCTCGTTCTTTCGTTTGGTCATGAGCCAAATCTCATGACCATAGGTGAGGAATCAGAACGTAGATCGATCGGTAAATGGAGAGCTTTGCCCCCCCTACTCAGCTCTTCTCTTCACCCCGACGGTCCGATACAGCGACCCGCATCACTGCAGATGCTGCACCAACGTCAGATATAATCCAAAACACATTTTAATGCCAGCTGTAAATGGAAATCGGGATACAACCAGATCCAGATACAATGCAAAACACCTTTTAATGTCAGGTGTAAATGTAATCAGGACAAAGTGTAAATGTAATCAGGACAAAACAAGAACCAGAAACAATACAAAACACGTTAATGCCAGGTGTAAATGTAATCAGGATAAAACCAGATCCACATATAATCCAAAACACATTTTAATGCCAGCTGTAAATGAAATCAGGGTAAAACCAGATCCACATATAATCCAAGACACATTTTAATGCCAGACGTAAATGTAATCAGGATAAATCCAGACCTAGATTCAAACCAAACACCTTTTAATGCCAGGTGTAAAAGTAATCAGGACAAAGTGTAAATGTAATCAGGAGAAACCTAGATCCAGAAACAATCCAAAACACATTTTAATGCCAGGTGTGATTTTAAATCAGGGCAAAACCAGATCCAGATTAAATCCAAAACGCATTTTAATGCCAGGGTTAAAAGCAATCAGGATAAAACAAAATCCACATACTATCAAAACACATTTTAATGCCAGGTGTAATTTTAATCAGGACAAAACCAGATCCAGATACAATCCACAACACATTTAATGCCAGGTGAAATGTAATCAGGGAAAAAAACAGATCCACATATAATCCAAAACACATTTAATGCCAGGCGTAAATGTAATAAGGATAAATCCAGACCTAGATTCAATCCAAAAACCTTTAATGCCAGGTGTAAATGTAATCAAGATAAAACCAGATACAGATACAATCCAAAACAAACTGTAATGCCAGGTGTCAGTGTTATCAGGATAAAACAAGATCCAGATAAATCAAAAAACACATTTAAATGCCAGGTGTCGTGTTAATCAGGACAGAGTGTGAATTTAATCAGGACAACACCAGATCCACATACTAACCCAAAACACATTTTAATGCCAGGTGTAAATGTAATCAGGATAAACCAGATCCACATACAACTACAAAAAACATTTAATGGCAGGGATAAATGTAATCTGGCTTAAAAACCAGACTACTATTCATTCCAAAACAACTTTTAATCACACGTGTAAATGTAGTCGGACCAAGTCTAAATGTAATCAGGACAAAACCAGATCCAGATTAAATCCAAAACACATTTTATGCCAGAGGTTAATGTAATCAGGACAAAACAAAAATCCACATAAATCAAAAACACATGTTAATGCCAGGTGTAAATGTTCTCAGGATAAAACCAGATCCACATACAAGTGTAAAGTAATAATAGGGGAGGTGATGGTCTAGTGGAGGGGAGGTGACGGTCTATTGGTTACGGTGTTGGGCTTGAGTCCAGAAGATCATGGGTTCAAATCCCGCCTGACTGGAAATCACTTAGGGCCCTTGGGCAAGGCCTTTAATCCCCTATTGCTCCTGGTGTGTAGTGAGCACCTTGTATGGCAGCACCCTGTACATCAGGGTGAAATGTGAGGCATAATTGTAAAGCGCTTTGAGCGTCTGATGCAGATGGAAAAGCGCTATATAAATGCAGTCCATTTACCATTTAATAAAGATAAATCCAGAACTCGATTGAATCAACAAAACACATTTTAATTCCAGGTGTAAATGTAATCAGGACAAAGTGCAAATGTAATCAGGACAAAAAGAGATCAAGAAACAATCCAAAACACATTTTAAGGCCAGGGGTAAATGTAATCAGTACAAAAAAATAAATCCACATACAATCCAAAACACGTTAATGCCAGGTGTAAATCAATCAATCAATCATTTTTTTTATATAGCGCCAAATCACAACAAACAGTTGCCCCAAGGCGCTTTATATTGTAAGGCAAGGCCATACAATAATTATGTAAAACCCCAACGGTCAAAACGACCCCCTGTGAGCAAGCACTTGGCTACAGTGGGAAGGAAAAACTCCATTCTACTCTTACAAACCTAGGAACTACAAGTAAGCCTGCAGTCTGAGAGCGAAGCGCTCTATTGGGATGATATGGTACTACGAGGTCCCTAAGATAAGATGGGACCTGATTATTCAAAACCTTATAAGTAAGAAGAAGAATTTTAAATTCTATTCTAGAATTAACAGGAAGCCAATGAAGAGAGGCCAATATGGGTGAGATATGCTCTCTCCTTCTAGTCCCCGTCAGTACTCTAGCTGCAGCATTTTGAATTAACTGAAGGCTTTTTAGGGAACTTTTAGGACAACCTGATAATAATGAATTACAATAGTCCAGCCTAGAGGAAATAAATGCATGAATTAGTTTTCAGCATCACTCTGAGACAAGACCTTTCTGATTTTAAAGATATTGCGTAAATGCAAAAAAGCAGTCCTACATATTTGTTTAATATGCGCTTTGAATGACATATCCTGATCAAAAATGACTCCAAGATTTCTCACAGTATTACTAGAGGTCAGGGTAATGCCATCCAGAGTAAGGATCTGGTTAGACACGTGTTTCTAAGATTTGTGGGGCCAAGTACAATAACTTCAGTTTTATCTGAGTTTAAAAGCAGGAAATTAGAGGTCATCCATGTCTTTATGTCTGTAAGACAATCCTGCAGTTTAGCTAATTGGTGTGTGTCCTCTGGCTTCATGGATAGATAAAGCTGGGTATCATCTGCATAACAATGAAAATTTAAGCAATACCATCTAATAATACTGCCTAAGGGAAGCATGTATAAAGTGAATAAAATTGGTCCTAGCACAGAACCTTGTGGAACTCCATAATTAACTTTAGTCTGTGAAGAAGATTCCCATTTACATGAACAAATTGTAATCTATTAGACAAATATGATTCAAACCACCGCAGCGCAGTGCCTTTAATACCTATGGCATGCTCTAATCTCTGTAATAAAATTTTATGGTCAACAGTATCAAAAGCAGCACTGAGGTCTAACAGAACAAGCACAGAGACGAGTCCACTGTCCGAGGCCATAAGAAGATCATTGTAACCTTCACTAATGCTGTTTCTGTACTATGATGAATTCTAAAACCTGACTGAAACTCTTCAAATAGACCATTCCTCTGCAGATGATCAGTTAGCTGTTTTACAACTACCCTTTCAAGAATTTTTGAGAGAAAAGGAAGGTTGGAGATTGGCCTATAATTAGCTAAGATAGCTGGGTCAAGTGATGGCTTTTTAAGTAATGGTTTAATTACTGCCACCTTAAAAGCCTGTGGTACATAGCCAACTAACAAAGATAGATTGATCATATTTAAGATCGAAGCATTAAATAATGGTAGGGCTTCCTTGAGCAGCCTGGTAGGAATGGGGTCTAATAAACATGTTGATGGTTTGGATGAAGTAACTAATGAAAATAACTCATTTTGTTGTCCTGACTCATAAATGTAGTCAGGACAACATCAGATCCACATACAATCCAAAACACACCAACCAACCAAACCAAAAACGTTTTAATGCCAGGTGTAATTTTAATGAAGACAAAACCAGATCCAGATTAAATCCAAAACACATTTTAATGCCAGGGGTAAATGTAATCAGGACAAAACAAAATCCACATACAATCAAAAACACATGTTAATGCCAGGTGTAAATGTAATCAGGATAAAACCAGATCCACATATATTCCAAAACATATTTTAATGCCAGCTGTAAATGGAATCAGGATAAATCTCGACCTAGATTTAATCCAACACACCTTTTAATGTCAGGTGTAAATGTAATCAGGACAAAGTGTAAATGTAATCAGGACAAAACGAGATCCAGAAACAATCCAAAACACATTTTAAGGCCAGGGGTAAACGTAATCAGTACAAAAAATAAATCCACATACAATCCAAAACACATTAATGTCAGCTGTAAATGTAATCAGGATAAAACCAGATCCACATATAATCCAAAACACCTTTTAATGCCAGGTGTAAATGTAATCAGGATAAAACCAGATCCACATATAATCCAAAACACATTTTAATGCCAGCTGTAAATGGAATCAGGATAAAACCAGATCCACATATAATCCAAAACACATTTTAATGCCAGGCGTAAATGTAATCGGGACAACACCAGATCCACATAAAATCCAAAACATGTTAATGCCAGGTGTAAATGAAATCAGGACAAAACCAGATCCACATATAATACAAAACACATTTTAATGCCAAAATGTAATAAGGACAAAGTGTAAATGTAATCAGGAAAAACCGAGATCCAGAAACAATCCAAAACACATTTTAATGCCAGGTGTAATTTTAATCAGGACAAAACCAGATCCAGATTCAATCCAAAACACCTTTTAATGCCAGTTGTAAATGTAATCAGGACAAAACTAGATCCAGAAAAAATCCAAAACACATTTTAATGCCAGGTGTAATTGTAATCAGGACAAAATCAGATCCAGATTAAACGCAAAACACATTTTAATGCCAGGAGTAAATGTAATCAGGACAAAATAAAATCCACATACAATTCAAAACATGTTAATGCCATGTGTAAATGTAATCAGGAAAACACCAGATCCACATCAAATCCAAAATACATTAAAATTGCAAGGTATAAATGTAATTGGGATAAAACCAGATCGAGATACAATTCAAAACACATTTTAATGCCAGGTGTGAATGTAATCAGGATAAAACCAGATCAGGATACAATGCAAAACACATTTTAATGCCAGGTGTAAAAGTAATCAGGGTAAAGACAGATCTACATATAATCCAAAACACATTTTAATGACAGGTGTAAATGAAATCAGGATAAATCCAGACCGAGATTTAATCCAAGACACCTTTTAAGGCCAGGTGTAAATGCAATCAGGACAAAGTAAATGTAATCAGGACAAAACTAGATCCAGAAACAATCCAAAACAAAATTTAATGCCAGGTGTAATTTTAATCAGGACACAACCAGATCCAGATTAAATCCAAAATGCATTTTAATGCCAGGGTTAACAGCAATCAGGATAAAACAAAATCCACATACTATCAAAAACACATTTTAATGCCAGGTGTAATTTTAATCAGGACAAAACCAGATCCAGACACAATCCACAACACATTTTAATGCCATGTGTAAATGTTATCCGGACAAAGTGTAAATGTAAGTAGGACAAACAAAATCCACATACAATCCAAAACACATGTTAATGCCAGGTGTAAATGTAAACAGGATAAAGCTGGATCCACATACAATTCAAAACACATTTTAATGCCACGTGTGAATGTAATCAATATAAAACTGGATCCACATACAACACAAAAAACATTTTAATGTCAGGTGTAAATGTAATCAGGATAAAACCAGATCCAGAACAATCGAAAACACATTTGAATGCCAGGTGTAAATGTAAACATGGTAAAACCAGATCGACATATAATCAAACACACTTTAAGGCCATATGTAAAAGTAATCAGGACAAAGTGTAAATGTAATCAGGACAAAACCAGATCCAGAAACAATCCAAAACACATTTTAATGCTAGGTGTAATTGTAATCAGAAACAAACCAGATACAGATACAATTCAAAGCACATTTTAATGTCAGGTGTCAATGTAATCAGAATAAAACCAGATCCAGATACAATCCAAAACACATTTTAATGCCAGGTGTAAAAGTAATCAGGATAAAACTAGATCCAGATACAATCTAAACCACATTTTAATGCCAGGTATGAATGTAATCAGGATAAAACCAGATCCAGATACAATCTAAAACACATGGTAATTCCAGGTTTAAATGTAATTAGGATAAAACCAGATCCAGAGACAATCCAAAACACATTTTAATGCCAAGTGTAAATGTAATCAGGATAAAACCAGACCAGATACCATCCAAAACACAATTTAATGCTCGCTGTAAAAGTAATGAGGATAAAACCAGATCCATATACAACCCAAAACACAATTTAATGCCAGGTGTTAATGTAATCTGGATAAACCCAGACCTAGATACAATCCAAAACACATCTTAATGCCAGGGGTAAAGGTAATCAGGATAAAACCAGATCCAGATACAATCCAAAAAACATTTTAATTCCAGGTGTAAATGTAATCCGAATAAAACCAGACCTAGATACAATCCAAGATATGTTAATGCCAGGTGTAAATGTAATCAGAATAAAACCAGATCCACCTTAAAGCAAAAGCACATTTTAATGC
This sequence comes from Thalassophryne amazonica, assembly GCF_902500255.1. NCBI lineage: Eukaryota > Metazoa > Chordata > Actinopteri > Batrachoidiformes > Batrachoididae > Thalassophryne > Thalassophryne amazonica. Next base: position 139,244,904 of record NC_047106.1, read on the forward strand.
CAGGTGTCAATGTAATCAGAATAAAACCAGATCCAGATACAATCTAAAACAGATTTTAATGCCAGGTTTCAATGTAATTAGGATAAAACCACATCCAGATACACTCCAAAACAAATTGTAATGCCGGGTGTCAATGTCATCAGGATAAAAACAGATCCAGATACAACCTAAAAAATACATTAATGCCTGAGCAAAATGTAATCGGGATAAAACCAGAACTCGATTCATTCCAAAACACCGTTTAATGCCAGGTGTAAATGTAATCAGGACAATGTGTAAATGTAATCAGGACAAAACCAGATCCAGATACAATCCAAAACACATTTAAATGTCAGGTGTCAAAGTAATCAGGATAAAACCAGATTAAGATACAATCTAAAACACATTTTAATGTGAGGTGTAACTGTAATCCGGCGACAACCAGATACAGATACAATCCAAAACACATTTTAATCCCAGGTGTAAATGTAATAAGGATAAAACCAGATCCAGATATAATCCAAAACAAATTGTAATGCCGGGTGTCAATGTCATCAGGGTAAAACCAGATCCAGATACAATCCAAAGCACATTTTAACGCCAGGTGTAAATGTAATCAGGATAAAACCAGATCCAGATATAATCCAAAACAAATTGTAATGCCGGGTGTCAATGTCATCAGGGTAAAACCAGATCCAGATACAATCTAAAATATACATTAATGCCAGAACAAAATGTAATCGGGATAAAACCAGACCTAGATTCAATCTAAAACACATTTTAATGTGAGGTGTAACTGTAATCTGGCAAAAACCAGATCCAGATACAATCCAAAACACATTTTAATGCCAGGTGTAAACGCAATAAGAGTAAAGCCAGATTCACATATAATTCAAAACACATTTAAATGCCAGGAGTAAATGTAGTCAGGACAAAGTAATAAATGTAATCAGGACAAAACTAGATCCAGAAACAATCCAAAATGCATTTTATTGCCAAGTGTCATTTTAATCAGGACAAAACCAGATCCAGATTAAATCCAAAATACATTTTAATTCCAGGGGTAAATGTAATCAGGACAAAATAAAATCCACATACAATCAAAAACACGTTAATGCCAGGTGTAAATGTAATCAGGATAAAACCAGATCCAGATTAAATCCAAAAGACATTTTAATGCCATGTGTAAATGTAATCAGGACAAAGTGTAAATCTAATCTGGACAAAAATAGATCCAGAAACAATCCAAAATGACAGGAATCAATGTAATTAGAATAAACCAGATCCAGATATAATCCAAAACAAATTTTACTGTTAGGTGTAAACAGAATCAGGATAAAACCAGATCCAGATACAATCCAAAACACATTGTAATGCCAGGTGTCAATGTTATCAGGATAAAACCAGATCCAGATACAATCCAAAACGCATTTTAATGCCAGGTATCAATGTAATCAGGATAAAACCAAATCCAGATACAATCCAAACCACATTTTAATGCCAGGTGTAAATATAATCAGGACAAAACCAGATCCAGAAGCAATCCAAAACACATTTTAATGTCAGGTGTGAATGTAATCAGGATAAATCCAGGTCCACATACAATCCACAACACATTTTAATTCCAGGTGTAAATGTAATCAGGATAAAACCAGATATAGATACAATCCAAAACACATGTTAATGCCAGGGTTAAATGTAATATGGATAAAATCAGATCCAGATACAATCCAAAACACATTTTAATGTCAGGTGTAAATGTAATCAGGGTAAAACCAGATCCAGATACAATCTAAAACACATTTTAATGTCAGGTGTAAATGTAATCAGACTAAAACCAGATCCAGATTCAATCCCAAACACATTTTAATGCCAGGTTTAATTGTAATCAGTATAAAACCAGATCCAGATTCAATCCCAAACGCATTTTAATGCCAGGTTTAAATGTAATCAGGATAAAACCAGGTCCAGATACAATCCCAAACACATTTTATTGTGAGGTGTAAATGTTGTCAGGATAAAACCAGATCCACATACAATTAAAAACATATTTTAATGCCAGGTGTCAATGTAATCAGGATAAAACCAGATCCAGATTCAATCCCAAACACATTTTAATGCCAGGTGTCAATGTAATCAGGATAAAACCAGATCCAGATACAATCCCAAACACATTTTAATGCCAGGTGTAAATGTAATCAGGATAAAACCAGATCTAGATACAATCCAAAACACATTTAATGGCAGGTGTGAATGTAATCAGGACAAAACCAGATCTGGACATTCAAGCTAATTCAAAACTTGTGTAAGTTATTTACACTCAATGAAATCCAAAATGAGCATGAGCACTGTCACTGTTTTAACAATAGCTCATTATGTGTTACATGGTGCGTGGTGTGTCAGTGGACTCTCGTTATGGTCTCTCACCATTTGTTAATGTGACTGATGTTCCCAGTTAGCTAACGTGTGACACTACGAAGATGGTTTGAATTCAAGATAGTGAAAGAAAGAAAGAAAAAGAAAGACTTGCAGTGTCACCCCGTCAGAATGAAAAATGGTAAATCATAGAAACCTGAGGGAAACCAGGTGTCATCAGGTGTGATCTGTGACTGGACTTGGACGTGTGGCTGATGCTGACCGGAAACACATGCAGAGTCACATCTGTGTGTGTGTGTGCACGCACGCACGCATGCACACACACACACACACACACACACACACAACTGATGCATTTAAAAATGTTATGCAACACACACACACGCACTTATCTCAGCTTTTTGAGGCAGATTTTAACACACACACACACACACACACACACACACACACACACACACACACATACAACTGATGCATTTAAAAATGTTATGCAACACACACACGCACTTATCTCAGCTTTTGAGGCAGATTTTAACACACACACACACACACACACACACAGAAGAACTGTCATTATTTTTAATCCCTCAGAGAAAGCTTTGGTGATTTCATTCCCATTATGAGTGCCCCTCCCCCAAACAAGCCCCACCCCTCACACTGTCCTCCGTTACCCACTTCATCTGCCTCAAAATAATCCCCGTTCTCCCCCATGTGTACAGGTCATACAAAGCCGTCAGCTGTCGTATCGTCTCTGACACACCGGCTGTACTCTCACTTTAATTATCTAGTTGATTAACATGTGTGTATGTGTGTGTGTGTGTGTGTTTGGGGGGTGGTGGCTCAAAGACATGAGATCTGACCCTTTTGTGCAACCACAAAGATGTTGCCATGGCTACCATCAATGCTATTGTGTCATTGCAGTTGAGGGGGGCAGAACACACACACACACACATATATATTAGA